>NC_050573.1:273394550-273694550 GCF_011100635.1 Trichosurus vulpecula | reverse complement strand
TTGGAATATACTTCTTCCTTGTCCTGCCCATTTGACTGCCCTAACTTCAATCCAGATCAACTTAAATGTTCTTTCCTATAAGAGGCCTTTCTTGATCTTCTCAGTTGATAATCTTTTCCCATCCAACCACCTCTGAAATTATTCTGTATTTATTTTGTGTGTCTATATAATATTTATCTAGGTATCTATGTATATGAATGTATATCTATGTATATGAATGTACATACATTCATATACATTCACATATATATGCAAGTGTCTGTAAATATGTTTGTATATATGTACACATATATTTATATGTGTATGTATATATATATGTTTGTGTGTATATATGTATATGTGTGTGTATGTATACACACACACACACACACACACACACACATTGTATCTCCCAGTAGAATCTAAGCTCCTTGAGGGCAGAGGCTGTTTTGGTTGTCTTTGTATCCCTAGCACCTGGCCAGTGTCTAGGCCTTTAATAAATGTTCGTTAAATGAACTGAATTGTGTACTTTACATGCATTATCTCTTCTGATCTCCTGACCAATCCCCTTCCGGAAAGAAAAAAAAAAGGGTCTTTTCCTAGAGAAGACTCAGTATTCAAAGAGGTAAATAGAAGCTGACAAATATTATTCCATAAAGAAACCCCTATCATAGTATAACTGTGGCAGAGAAAAACAGAGAAACTTTTTAAGCAGCCACTCAGAAGATAGGTTTCTTTGTATATATATTTTTGTCTATTGGAAGGTAGGCGCGTGCCACGTGTGGAGCAACCGTTGTTGTCCCGAGTAGCTCCTTCTCGAGCTATCACTTCACTCAGAAGTGGCATTGTTGTTAAGAGAGTTGGTCGTGGAATCAGGAAGACCTGCTTTCATGTTGTACTTCTGCCACATACTGCCTGTGGGATCCCGGAGAAGTCTCTTATTCACTTTCCAGTGGCACTCGGCAATTCTCTAAAACTATAAATTGCATATCTGCATTGATAACTGGACATCTCTCTCTTTCCCTTGCTCCATATGTGTGTGTGTGTGTGTGTGTGTGTGTATGATATATGACTTCAAATGTTCAGACTACCAAAAAAAAGTTTTGTCATGTCATATTTTGTCATTTTGTCATTGTCAGCAATTTTGGCCCGTACAATATCCTTTGGATGTTTCATTATTTTCTGAAATTAAACTCAAAAATTCAGATAATTGAAGATACCATATAAAGTTTGATTGCATTATAGTCATCTGTTATCCTCAAATACTCTTCTTGGTCAACTAAGATTGCTTAATCCTTGATGAGTCTTTTTCTGTTGACCTGAGGGGAAAAATGAAAATTACACTAAAAATATCTATTTCCATTTGGCTAATCAAAAAGGAGGGAGCAATGCAAATATTTTCAACCTAGAAAAGAAAATATGTGCACACATACGTGTTGTATTTTCTTTAATTTGCATATCAAGACAACCACATATTCAGAATTAACTGCAAAATGAGCAAAACACTGAAGGGTTTAATGTGTGGAAAAATGACTGTTTAGCCAAATTTGTAAGTAGTGAAAGACCTGATTAAGAGAAAAAGTATTCTTTCCCTAATTATGTTGCTTTAGAATTAATAGCATCACAAATAGTAAGGAGTTCCACTTGATTTCCAAAAGCTATTTCTCAAAAAAGTAAATATCTACATATTGACATGTGGCAAGAAAATTTTCATGACTGTGAAGCTGTTTATTACCTTTGGAAGACTTAGAGCCATTTTGGTATGTGTTCATGGGCAGTGAGAATTTATGTTTAAGGAGTATGCCAAGGTACAGTCAGCTATTCCAACACGCAGTGAATAAGCCAGTGATGGGAATACTAGAGTCAAAGTTGCTTTATTCCTGAACTGATCCTCCTTTAAAACAAAACAAAACTCTGTGGTCTCCTTATTGACCATGTTCATGGATTGAGTTTTAACCTCCTATGGGGTATATGAATATACTGTAACATAACATGATAGTAAGAAATACATTTTTAAACCTTTTTTTCCTTAGGTTTTGTAGTCTGTTCCTATAACCCTATTAATAATTAAGAAGATCCAGAAATTAGAGACCAATATATCCCCTACATTTATGAAACTTCTAAAATCATCTTCTGTACTGACAAAAGACTGATCTAAAAGTTTCTAGGGAGGCATTTTTGAGAAACAATTGTTTATGGTACACTTTTACTCGGAAAACCTTCCAACTGTTTCCATAAGAGGGCTGTTCAAAAATGAAATCTCTGTGACAAATTTTTTCTATTTTTCTATTTGTCTTTTCAAATTTCCATTCTTTGCTGGAAATTATGTATTCTTATGCCATATTGTATTCTGTCCCACCTTTACTGGTTGCCTTCCATTGTAATGTTTCCCATAATAAGATTTAAGTAAACATATTTAATGTGAATGGGCTGTCAGGAGCCCTGGTCCAGATTTCCACATTTCCACTTTCTATTCCTGTCCATTCATAGAGACAACTAAATACCCTTTCATCCATCCCCAATTCAGAATAGGTAGGAGCATTTCGGGTCCTTCTCTTAGGTCCCAAAATGCATAAATCTATACTTTCTATTATTCTTGTATGGAGATACAGAGAAAGGCTTTATTTTATTGCAAATGTAGAGAATTAATGAATTGTTAGTCCACCAGGAGTATCTATCACCAATCCATTTCTTTCCCATGAACCACTCAGTCAAGGAAGCTGTATTAGCTAGAGCCCATAGTTGGAACTTAGAGTTCATTTACCCCTTTAGGAATGATGGTCTAACAGTTGTTGGCTATGGAGTTCAACTTGTATTATCAGTAGTAAATTTCAGGTACATCATTGGATTAAATAGGCTTTTTGTTCACTGGCTTGGGAACCTGTCCACCATCTATTATCATTGTTTCTATGGGAAAATGAGTTCTGAGTTCCAAACCATTGAACTTATAAATGAACTTTTGGAGCACAGCTCGTTCGTAAACTGGGGACTCTGCCCACGCTGAAAGTCAAATCATATCTTCTTAAGCATACTGCTGTCATTTTAAAGTATATTCAGTCTGTGTACAGACAGTTCATCATTTTTTCTTTGTTCAACTCAGTTGTGTGTATTTTGCTCTTTTTCCATCTTCCTAATTATTTCTTTTGCTGTTTTTTTGTTGTCATGACTTGTCTAAGTTCCTCAAAAGAAGGACCTGCTTTAAATACTTTGGTATTCCTCAGAATGCCTAACAGAGTGGTGGATGCCAAGTGCAGACTTAATAAATACCTATTGACTTGGCACCTTGATTTAATAAATAATGCACATGTCAGATGCCAAATGCATATTCAAGCATCTAACTGTCAATCTCAGACCCGCTTTTCTGTATCACCCTCCTATCAAATATCTTTGGCATGGTGTTGTTAGTTCCTCAGGTACATTCATTAAGTTTTCATTGTTTAAATTTCCTTTGTTGTTTTATTCCCAACATTATAAACTCTTCCCTTATTGTCAGTTGTATTATTTCTCTTCTCTCTATTTTGTATCTCTTAATTCATTGTTCCTTATATTCAAGGACTATTTTCCTTTCAAAATCCCAAACTCTTATGCCTTTTACTATCCACTAACCTATCTCCATGTTTAAATTTTTAACCTTAGTCACTGTTGTTTATAACACTATTTCTTTCTGCCAATTCACAAAATGATTGAAGTAAAAACAAAGAAATAATGAGTATCATGCCCTAATGGATAGAGTCCTGGTTAGATTTAAGAACACCTGTGTTCAAATACCACCTATCACTTCTACTATCTGTTGGACCATAAACATTCAATCTCAGTAAGCATAAACAATTAGATGAACTAACCTCCTCCCCTACCTTGTGTTCATTCAATCTCAATTTCCTTGTACGTAAAATGAAAATGATAGTACCTCTCTGACTTTTGAGTTCTTGTGAGGCTCAAATGAAATACTATATATAAAGCACTTCTCAGACCTCAAAGTGCTATATAAATATCTGCTATCATTGTACATGAAGCAACCATTGAACAACTAAATGATAAGCTGGCTGGTTTTTTTTGTCTCTGAGGACAGTAAGAATTCAGAGATAGAAGAAATCAGTGGCCATTGGAGAAATAAGGGAAAACTTCCTGAGAGAGGTGAGACTTCTTTGGGCTTTGACAGACCACTAGGATCTGGATAATTCAGCCAACAAGTAACTTAATACTTCTGAATCTCAGTTTGCTCATCCATAAAGTGGGAGTGATAACACATATATTTCTGTCCTCATCAGGTTCTTGTGAGGAAAATTCCCCTTAATCTTTAAAAGTTACATAAATGTAGAAATGTAACTAGGATTTTTCATGCTGAAGTAAGGTGAGAAGATTACCTCCTGGAGGAGCAGCTTCAACCTGAAACATCTGAAGGTGTGTGTGTTGCTGAAGCACTGGCTGCTGCTGTGTGGTCAAGAGGAGACCAAGGGTGTGCCCACTAGGGGGAGAAGGGGCCCTAGGCTTTCATTGCCACCCAGCAGGCATGTGTCTGGGGTGCATAGAGAAAAAAGTGAAGATGTACTCTTTGGCAAAAATCTAGTTGTTAAGGCTCTACATGAATTGAATCTATCATGGTTAGGGTCTATGTTATTACTGACATTTTTAGTAATATTCTGTTATATTATGGAACACATAGATTTTTATGGACTGACCGAACAAATGAATAAGGACTTATTTAATACCATGTTCTAGATCCTTTACCCCTAAGCATTGGAGATACAAATACAGAAGTACAACAGCCCCTTCCCTTGAGAAGTTACATTTCAATTAATGATACAACATATATGGAGAGTAGCAGCCAGGGAAGGGAGTTTTTATATTGAAGAATCAGAGGGGTAGTGAATTGATCCATAGAGCAATCACTTGATACGTCCTTTCCAGATGCAATGGTATTATTGATTACTGTACCAGGACAAGAGGTAGAAATCCAGGTTTAGGGAATAGTCACCCAATCGGAGGGCAGATGGCAAGATGGTCTGGGTGCATAACGGGGTGGTATGTGAAACATATTCTGGTTTGATCTGAGATCACCTTGGTATAGTCAGCTAAGGAAGTCTGCTCAGCCCCAGGGCAGGAGTTCAAGAGCTGAGTAGACTAACTTCCCCATAGACTTAGAGTATGGATTCTGGAGGTCCATGTGTGTAGGGCATTGGTTTATTATTAATGGGAAAATGTGTTCTAGCTTCTGGAAAACTAATTCACAAACAGACTTGTAGAAATTTTATCAAATCATATAGTTAGGACTTTCTGTAAAGTACTAAGGTACTTTCCCACTAAAGGCAAATTACTCAACTAGTTCATAAGAACTCAGAGTTAGTTAAACTATTAGTGGTAGAAAGCGATGTATTATTGAAGCAGCACCCTAGCAAAGGCAATGCCTAAAAATGTCCGTTTGGGCTTTTTCTGTGGGTCCAAAATGTATTCTTTTCTCAATGGATGCATAGAATGGAGACATAGGAAGTCACATGGGGTCCTTATTTACCATTTAAAAGACACAGACATAATGCTGACTATCATACTAATGTTGAGAGATTTTGCTAGGGAGTGAAGATGAAGAACGCCATCACTTTGATTTCTGAAACATTAGAAACTATGAAATCCATATAGAATTCTCCAGTAATCAACACCACATGATAAAGAATGCTGTAGAGCCTCACTCTGTGCACATTTGGCTCACAGAACTTGGAAGGCCAGCCAGAGGCAGTGCCTATAATGGTTTTACAAGTATAGATCCTGGAATGTGCAGTTTTACTAATTAAACAATTTGGGGAGGGAGGGGGAACATAACAACAATGGTTTTCCATTCGCCAATGATAGTAGTTCCCTTGTCATCTTGGCCAAGTGGGTGGGGAGTATCAGCAAGTCCTTTAAGAATCATTTGCTGCAAAGTGAAGAAAACAAAAAAACTACACTGTTTAAAATCCAAGGAGATTGTCAAAGAATAGAGTTGTGTCTGTCCTAAAATGTAGTAGGCCTTTTCTGAATGCTAGTGCTTCCATTTTAAAAGTCACATTTTTAAGGTTTAGGGATCAACACCTGTCCATTCAGCAAAATCTAGCAGGAAAAGTGATCTCATTTTTTCAATATTTATGTACCAAATATGTTAGTATTACTTTGTTGTTTAATACCAACAATAATAACATAGAAGTTCTAATGACCTGCTATATTTATGTGTGAAGGATTTAATTTTTTAGTAATCTTTATCTAAATTACCTAGAACTAAGTATCTCATTTCTAGCTCCATTCTTTACATGAAATCATGACATCAAAGTTGTTATGCTTGCTCTGATCCCTTTGATTCTAATAATAACCAAACATTGCACTTACAATGCTGATATTCTCACTTTCAGATTATATGAAATAAATCACTGGAGAATTTTAAAAATTAGTACTTTATGCAAATTGAATATGGCTGTGAATGCTAATTATAATGACAAACTATTTTACATGTAGATGACTATTTAGCATTTCTTTCAAAAGTGGAATTTCATAGCGCATACACCATTATTTCCCATGGTCATGAGAAGTGGGTTCTTATAATAATACATAGCTACCCAGAATGAAATTATTTTTATGAGCCTAATAAACACCATATTTATGGTAGCACTGTAGATTTGTCCCTTTTGTAATGCATGAATCATGAAATATTCCTAATTTATTACATCTAAAATTTCCCATGAACAAAACCTAAAAATGATGGATCAAAACCTTGAAATTCTTTATTAACAAATAAAGTTGAAGGTATGTTTGGGGTAGTACCAAAAGCCAGCTCAGTAGGAGGAGAAAAGATAAAGCTAGAGAAAATTGCTGTTGACTGAATCAAACTACACTCGTTGCTTACAATTGATTGTGTGTTGTTCAACCACAAAGATAAATTAGAACATAGAATACTGCAATAGAAAAGTGGTTTAGATGTCATAGAGACAGTATGACTATTTTTATCTCTCAGTTGTAAACCATAGCTTACAGTGGCTGAAATGACATTGAACTGTTTTTCTCTTTGATGATTTACAGTCTGTATAGTGCATTTGTAAGAGCAGATGTCACGTTTTATGTATTTGAAAGTGTCAACACTGCTGACTTATGTCTGAAGATTCTGTTCTTGAATCAATAGAATGTAGTGATTTCCATTTCTTAAGAAAAGAGTGAATATAGTGAATACTGGTCGTCATAATGCTGCAGTTGAAATCTTACTTTTAGTCTTACTTTAATATGAATAAAACCGCTCATAATTATTTTGTAGATCTGTGTTTCAAAAGCCTAAGCAGTTACAGATGAACTGATACTCCCCCCTTCCCTGTGCTTAACCAGTTTTAGAAATGTTTGCTTTGAGTCTTAGATGCATCTGTCCAAAGCTCAAGATGGACCAAACAAAAGAAAATGCATGAAAGTTTTCATAATAAAAAAAATTCAAGAAGATCCATATATACTAGATTCTTCCCATATTTTAAATCAATTTTCATTTCAGCATTTAGGGTGCAAGTTACTGGTATTTTTTTTAGTCAAATTTGCATTTAAATAGAAAATGTTTCAATCATTTAACATCTGAAAACCTGAACGTTTCATTCATTCTTTTTTTCCTCTTTTCTATCTCTTTTAGTGTAGAAAAGAAGTTATGTAGTATTTTTCCGTAATAGCTGCAAATTCTGAACTTTCTTAAAAATACTAACTCCCAGGTATATATACTCTTTCTTCCTTAAGTCATACCCGTGAAATTCCTATTGTTAGGAGGTCTTTGATTACAGGTCACATATAAATGAAAAATATAAAAGGCCCTCTCATTTACAAAGTAGGTATCCTTCAAGGTCATATGACTTTTTACAAAGGGTAAAAAGGAAAATGGGATTGTGAATAAAATTTAGAAGTTTGCTTAAATAGAAAAGGGAGCATGTGATAGTCTGACATAAATATGTAAGTTGTTGTTATTGGAAAATATCAAGCTTTGAATCAATAGAATTTCTTTGTTGCCCAGTAATGTAAATAGTACAATTAGTTTCTCATGAGAAAATAAATGTATGTAATATTTTTAATACCTTAGGAATTCTTCTGGTTGGTCAGAAATGAAGCAAAATAATTTGTTCTCCAGGGAAACAAAATTACAGCAAGAATAACATTATTAACTCAATCATTAAAACTAAAGAGTTGAGTACAAGACTACAAAGTTTAATATGTGAATAATTATATGAGAATTATGGTGCCATTCTTCAATACATGAATTGACAAATGCAGTATTTATATAGTGAACTTCTGAGTCTTTTTTCATTCATCCATCAAGTCACCATTTAACAGTGGACCAACAACAGCCCAAAAAAATGCCAATGGACCAGAACTAATACTTTGCCTATTTTAGACCCTAGAACTTCTTCTTTCTCCTAATCTAATCATTAGACCCCATTCTTTTCCCTAAAACAAGAAGTACAACCTTCCACTCATGCAAATACTAGTTTTAAGTTGCTGTTGATTCCCTACCATCACCAAAAATGTCCTTAAGCCATTGGTGCTAGGTGTGCATGGTGAACTCTCAAGAAAACCTCTTAGTGAAAAGGAGTCTATTTCCTTTGCCAAAGTTCTGTATGGATTACAGAAGAAACCACTTAAATGGACGAAAGTAAATTCCATTCTTAAATTGTTTAGCTTTAATGGCCAAGTTGTTATTAGTAACCAAGATAAAAGGCTGTTTCAACATTATTCATTGGATTGACAGGTTTTTTTAAAAGTGCCTTTTCTGTTTACAAAACAAAAAAAGAACTTAACAGAACTCTCAAATCACAATGATGTCATATAAATATTAACTTTCTAGAGAAGATTTTGGACAAGTGTAAGAACAGAAGTTTACATAGCATTATGTGAATGTATTTCTTTGAGGAGACTTTTCAAAAGCCCATAAGGAAGTCTATTTGACAATAGGAACACGTTTTTAGGAGTATCTATTGAATTTTCATTGATAAAGTAAAATTCACCATAAATACTGTTTATTCACAAAACATGTTACTACTGTTGTAAACTCCATTAAGGGCCTCATACCTCATTTTTCCTGGTCTCCTTTAATAACTTGTGTGTGTACTTAGCAAAGTATCTTACATTATTCTGTCATCTTACTGCCTTTGAAGTTTTCTTAGTGCTTGAATAGAAAATAGGAATTTAAAGAAATAATAACAATAATAGTTGACATTTGGATAGCACTTTAAGATTTGCAAAGTGATGAACTTAAAGTATCCTAAAGTTACACATAGAATCAGTATTTTTTTAAAATAAAATGCTCTTATCTATGAAATCTGTGATCACAGCTTGCTGATATGCTTGCAGGCCTAATAAAGCTGCTTGTATTCTGGGCTAGTGGGTAAGGCAAGCATGCCAGGCAGAGTATACCACATTATATTTTGCCTCTAATGTCAATCACATCTATTATTGAAATAGGAAAGCCTCGAAGAAAATGTTTCTATAAATACCAAAAAAAACTATATAAAAGCCAATATGAGGGTACTTCTCACTTAGACATTATGCCTCAGTGTATTGACCCTCTCATTTTCAGTGCTGTCATTTCAAGTCTCATCAAAACTAATGATGTGATTACAGTGAGTTACCAGGTGTCACTTTTTTTTCCCTTCTGGTCCTGGAGGTCTGCTTGGTGATGAGTGCAATTTTCTAGGGTGGAGGTGAGATGTAGATGGTTGAGAGAAATTGGATTAGAACTGCCTTGCACCATGGAAGCCAACAACATTATTAGTAATCGGGTGGACAAGGGCAGTGACAGTTATGGAGTAGGCTCCTGTTGCTTCATTGCTCCCTAAGTGTCATCATGATAACTTGCATGTGGAAAAAAATTAAAGCTGTGAGGTTGATTTTGTGGCCACATCTAGGAGATATCAAGCAATCATTTTGGAAAGGAATTAATGGAGGGAAATGGTAGCATGGGTGGTGAATCATCGCCCCCTAATGGGGAAATCAGAAGTCAGATTAATGGTGAATAAGGGCAATTACTCCAATCTTTAAAGGAAGAATCTCCCTGGTGAGAAAGAAGAAAGGTCTACAAGTGTCTCTCAGAGATAAGACAAAACCTATACTTGGTCAAGCCATAGGTCATTGGGAATCCCCAAGGCAATGAGAGAAGGAGGAAGCAGGAACAGAATTTGAAGTGGTGCACCATGGTGCAAGCAAAAGGAACATTCGATTTGGAGTCAAAGGACTGATTCTGCTACTTTCTTTCTGTGTGGTGTTGGCTTAGTCCCCAACCCTTCTGGACCTCAGTTTCCTCTCTTGTAATGAAGACCTTAGACAAGCCGACCTCCATGTTCTCTTTTGGCCCTAAGTCTTTTTCCTAAAGCTAGAAAATTAGAATAAAATCAGGGAGAAAAAGGGAAAGTTGGTGCCCTTATGAGCAACCTCTTTACTCTATTTAGGTCACTCTTCTGTATTAGCCAGTTTTGAATTCATGTCCTTCCCTCACTTCAGTGTTTTACTTTTCATACCAAATACTGGATGAGGTTAGATTAAGGAGTAATCGTCCCTGGTGGGAGGGTATTCTTTAAGTTTCCTCAATAGTCGTAAAAGAACCTAAAGTCTTACTTTCATTAATAAGTTGAATAAATATACTGTAATATCAACAAAGGTGTCTTCACATTCTGTCTCTATAAAACCACTGCAAAGAATTAAGGCATTTAAGATTTATAGCAAATACCCTGCTAAGTGACAACACTACAGGGCTTGATTAAAAATTCATTATAGATAATGGTAATGGAGTTAATTCTTAGTCCGAAATGATGCAGCCTAGGTTGCAAAATTTTGTAACTTTCAGTTGATCCCAGATAAATCTTTGTTAAATTGAGGATTGAATGGCTGTAAAGATATTAGATGGGTCAGACAACTTGCAATTCCATGTGTTGTATGTATGTGAACTAATACATTGGATTAAACAAGAGTTAATCAGTATTAATAAAGACAGTTCCTTACATAATTAAATAATAACATTCACCAAACCTCTGAATTGTTCTTTGATTTATATTTTGAAAATATTTCCCTTCAGTTTATTTTCCTACTGTGTGTTTATATCCCCAATTCTCCTTTCTTATCTTGTTCAATATTTAATAATATTTCTCCCTTTCCAACAATCAATTTTACTTAGCTTTACTCTTTTATAATCCCCTAAGCTAACATCTATAAAAAGTGAATATGCATATTTTTTCCATTTTTCCTCATAGGGCTTTCCACTCCCTTACCTACTATACAGTGTGTATGTTTACATCTAATTTTTTTCTTGTATACATTTCTCTTACTTCAAAACGAATTTCCAAAAAGTCACCATGGCATACTCACCTCAGGGTTAGGATGATCTGAGTTCAAGTCATTGTGCCAGTTACTCAACTTCCCAGAGGTCCAGGAAATTCTAAGATAATAAGTTTCAAAGAAGATCTGCATTGGTAGAGAACAAAGTTCCTTACTGGAAATTCTACTTATAAATATAATATAATATAACTGTTTGTAAATATTAATATTAACAAATATTAATTTGTTTTTCTTGTTTTTGAATGGAATTGTGAGTTCAGCAGTAGAGGGAAGCAGTAGAGGAGCTTGCTTTAACTTGCAATTTGCAAAGTTCTCTGCAATTTTTTAGTTGTAAAGAATTGCCTGGTGGTAGCAAAAGATTAATTGACTTAAACAGGGTCTCAGAGATAGTAAATATGAGGGGCAGGACTTGAACCCAAGTCTTCTTAGCTGTTAGGCTGGTACTCTATCCAGACTACACCATGTTGCTCCTCATGAGTTAGTTTTCTGAGTTTCATGAGTATTGTAATCCTCTTTCTTCTGATATTTAAACCTTATATAGGGTTTCCTAATTTCACCATAATCTTGCTTTTCTGATTTTGATACTAGTAAAACCCAATGAAAAAAATGCTGTGTTTTGGAATCTCATAAGTCTATTATAAAAACTCCAGCCTGCACCACAGCTAATATTTGGTTACCTTTTTCCCATTTATGATAGAATAGACCAGGAACCCATTCTCGTTAATAAATCTAATTTCCAATAGAACTCCCCCAGATTCGTGTTAAGAAGATGGCTTAAGAGCTGTCATTCTTGCCCCTTAAAAAAAGAAGATAAACCACTCCATCATCTTCGTTGGCTCTATTTTGCCTGAAGTGATCTATTCTGCATTTTTGTTGGACAGTGGTAAATGTGGAAACAAATCTATGTGCTCACAGACAACATGGCTTCCAACAGTTCACCTTGAAATTAACCAAATGCTATCTCCTCAAAAAAAAAAGATTCATTAATTTTACATCTCTTGCTACAAAATATATCCTGACTTTCTTGGGGATCTGAATTAGCTGCTTGGTAGATTCTCTTCTTATCCTTGTTTGTTTGTTTTCCTGGAGACTTACTGACTGTGCCTCTTGGTTTTCCCCTTTTGACTTGCCATACTATTAAGGGGTTTAACTTTGTCTGGTCACAGTACAGTAATTTTTTATCTTTTCCTAAAACATTTCAGAACTGTTTAGAATATGTATGATGAGAAGTTTCATCTATGCTTAGGTCATAGGATTAAAACTGTGTCTACACTCACCTTTCCTTAGCTTCATTTTCAATGCTTTTGGCATTTTGCATAAAGAAAATATTTTCAGATCAGATGTAATAGCTTAAGACCTCACTTTTTTCATGTAAACATTTCCACTGGGGAGTTCCAGCATTGAAAGCAACAGAAATTCTTTGCAACTGGATGAAATTTATTTTTGCTCCAGGGATTGGTACTTTCACCCACTCAAAGAAAAGTGTGCCACTGAAACAAATGTTTTCATTTGAAAGCAAACATTTTGATTATAAAGACAGTGCCAAATAAAACATGTGTTAGCTATGACAAGCATCAGACTGAATTGAAATATTCAGTCAATTTTGAGTCACCCCCAGAAACTCTGGGTTGAGATATTTTTTCAGAAAGATTTAGAAATGTCTCTCTAGAGGGACAATTTGGAGGTGCTAGTCTAAATAATTCATGGCCATGTAGATTTGGCCATAGGTTATTTCTGTTCCAAAAATGAAAAAGAGACATTTGGTAATTATATAATAAATTAACTCAAAGTAAAAATCCAATTATAATAATTCAGGCGTAGTTTAGGGGTAGAGTAACTTTGGCTATCCATATTGATCAGTTACCTTCTTTCTTTCTATATTTTCATAGCCATCCTTCTAGAAAGAATAGAACACACTGACTGACTCAACCTCCTCACCACACATTCATTTCTTGGCCTTTTACAATTGACTTTTATACCCAACCCTCTCTTGAAGCTGTTACTCCAAGGTCAATTAATTCCCTGGTCGTCTTTATTGTTTTCTTCCTTGACTTCTCAGCAGCATTGACTTCTCCATTGATATCAACTTACTCTTCATAGTTTCTCATCTCAAGAAATCACACTACAGTTTTCTTCTGACTATTCACATCTGTTTCTCCTCTGCTAACTCCTCAGCCCTGCCCTGCCTCCCTAGATCTGTTCTTGTCCCTCTTCTCTGCGACTCACTCTCTGCTTTAGTGATCACATCTAATTCTATGTTGTAAGTTATCACTTTTAGACAGAATATTCTAAAAATCCACATCTCCATTGCATCTTATCTCTTGAGCTGCACTTAGGTGTCCCTAGCTACCTTTTAGATCGCTCCACCTGGATATCCATGTCTATAACTCAATTACTCATTTTCCCACAAAAACCTGCTTCTATCACTTACAACTCTATTTTTGTTGGTGGCATCAGTCTTCTCCCAGACTTGTAACCTCAGAATCATCTTTGATTCTTCCTTCTCCCTTACTCATGATTTTTAAGCATTTGCTATTACCCATTGATTCTACTTGCTAATCTCTCTCACGTAAGTCCTTATCTTTCCATTTCTACTCATATAAACACGTAAGTTCAGAGTTGGAAGAAACCTCAGAAACCATATAGTTTGTACCTGAGAAGCCCTTCTATATCATTCCCCCAAAAGTAGTTAACTATAGCTTTCTTGTCTCCAGTTTATCCCGTTCACAATCCATCATTTACTACTCTTCCTGGGCAGTCTCCTGTCATAGCATTTTAATGACATCACTCCAATTCTAGAAAGTCTTCAAGAGTATCTCACTGCTGAGCAAACAATGTATAAATACCTGACCTGTCTTTCCAGTATTAACTCATATTACTACCCTTCATATATTCTTCATTCTAGCCAAACTGGATCACTCTTGTATCTCTCCATGTTCATTATTTGCTGCTCAATGTCTTTGCTTACATGTCCTCCCTGTCTAGAATAGACTTGATCTATTGAAGTCCTTATATCCTAGTGTCACTGTGCCTGACACTGTATCTTTCACATAAAAAGAAAATGTATTGAATCTAATTGAAATAGAGATTGATCTGGTTTGGCTGTCTAGACTAATGAGTTAGCCAGAGCTGCAGGCCCATAATTTTCAAGTACCTTTTGGATAACCAGCTCTTTAAACTCAAGATGACCTAAATTCAATTTTAGATAGAGAGGTAGGTAGGTATATATAGATATACATCTCTGTACCTATGTGTACGTATATATAATTTTTATAACTCGTCCCCTCCTTCTAGTTTCTCTATTTCTGTTTATTGTAATGCCATCTTCTCAGTCACTGGGGATTGAAATCTCAGAGTCTCTCTTTTACTTTTTCCTTCCTTTATCCCACAAATACAGTCCATTGACAAGTTCTATCAATTTTGTTCCCAGAATCTGTCTCCTCCTTTCCATTCTAGTGTAACAATCCTAGACCCTTCTCCCCTTTCACTTGGACTATTATAATCCATCCTTACTTAGTCTTTTGCCTTGTGGTAACCCTCTTCCCAATGTTTGTGGTTGAATTGAATTCATCCTTTATTCACATTTCTCCCTAAGTTACTTTCCTGGTATTCTCTCTGGTCACTGTCTTCTAATCAAAAGTCTATAGAACCTACCTACCAAACAAACTTTTTGTGTCCTGGCATTCAGTTATCATCTGCCTTCCATCCATTTCTTCCTTATCTCACACAAACTCCAGTGCATGCTTCTATATTAGAGTCAAACTGAGCCCTCTTTTCATCACTTATTCGTGATCTCTGGTCTCCTACATCCAGGCCTTTGCTTTCTGGGCTGTAAAATGCCAACCTCCCCTTACTCCCTCTTTGCATTTATGCTTGCTGAAGTCTTTTAATCCTTCAAGGATCAATTCAGATACCACTTCCTCTATGGACACTTCCCTTTTCATGCCCTACTGAAAGTATCTTCTCCATCTCGACATTTATTATGGTACTTTATCTGGGCTTTTCCTTTACACTTACTATACTCTGTCTTTTGTAGAACTCTGTACAAGCCACTTAACAGTGTCTCTCAGCCCCAATTTCCTCATCTGTAAAGTTAGAATGGGCAGCTAGGTGGCACAGTGGGTTAGAGTGCTGAGCCTGGAGTTAGGAATTCTCTTCTTACTACATTCAAATCTGGCCTCAGATACTTACTAGCTGTGTGACCCCGGGCAAGTCATTTAACCCTGTTTACCTTAGTTTCCTCATCTGTATAATGAGTTGGAGAAGGAAATGGCAAATCACTCCAGTATCTTTGCCAAGAAAACCCCATATGGGATCATGAAGAGTCAGACTCAACTGAAAAAAACTAAACAACAGTAACACCAAAGTCAGGATAATATTAGCACCTGTGTGGATCAAATGAAATGATGTATGAGGTTCTTTACAAACTTTAAAGTCTATGAATGCTAGCTGTCCCATCGCCTATCAACAAGTAAATACTTTGAGGGCAAGTATCTTACTCTTTTTCATCTCTGTATCCCTGTCATCTGGTATGGTGCCTAGGAAATTAATCATTTCTTGATTGAATTGAACTGTGTTGTAGGTATTACCAAATCTTTCCTGTCATTTGTAACATGAACTCATAATGTAGCTATATAAAACATAATTATGTTAAATGCATTTGCCCATATAGAAGATACCAGATCTTTGTCTAGTCTGGTATTTATATCAAAATAATGTCTTGAGTATTAGAAATTTCCAAAACCAAATAATTTCCTGAATAGAATCTATAGGTTTAATGGCATATGCGGTGCCAAAAGCAATAAATTAAAATGTCATTGAGAAAAGGGTTAGGCTTCTAAAAAAAAACCACTTGAGCAATTAGAAACTGAACTTAAATTAATTTCAATAGGGAATTTTAGGAACTAAAATTCTTGAATCATAGAATTTTAGAACTGAGAAGGACCTTGGAGATCATCCAGTCCAACCCATTAATTTTACAAATGAGAAAACTAGGGACTAAAGAAGTTAAATGACATGGCTAAAGTCACGTAGGGAACCAGGTAATAGCTCTAAGTCACTTAAAAGAAAAACATTATCTTACCATGCTTAATGGACAAAGCTCACTTCTTACTGTATGTCACTCTCTTGAGCAAATTTCACAGAGCTTTATTTTTCACATTTGTTTTTGGTTTTTTTGTGTGTGCTATTTTAAAAAAACATGGTTTTCTGTTTTCTTTTTTTTTTTGACAAAATTTAATTTCCCACTTCCATCTAAAAAAAAGTCTAAACTTTGTCATCTTCACCAATGATTCAACAAGAAGCTTAACCTGTTTTCCTCAAACATGTACATTCTTCAGCATCCTCTGGAGGGTATTACAATATTTGGTATGGAGAGTTATATTCTTTCTTATGTTTTCTCCCAACTATGAAGAGGCTTTACTTTTGTGTTTTGGTTTTTTGATTGAGCTGTTTTTGTGCAAGAGGACAAAAATTACACATCCATGAAGGTTTGTCCTCTGTGTTCATTACTGAGATATTTTTGAAATGTAAAATAAAAGTAAGTATGAGGAATTTTTTCCATTATTAATGCTTTCCTGCAATCTTGTGCAAACAGATTTTGTAAATTGAACTTGTTTTCTCTATCACCGAGTATTGGTATGTTAGTGATTCTTGGCCTTTGTTTAGCTTTTTAACTTTTATTTTCTCTTTCTTCCCTCTAAGTAGCGGGTAATCTGGAAACAAATATATAAATATAATAGAGGGACTTGTTAGAGTTTCTCTTTAAGGAGAATTTAAAGGAATTGGACTTTGGAAGTTAAAATTTAAAACTGGTAGAAAGGAGAATCAGGGCATAAAGGATTTATTGTAAGACTTTGGGGCCAGAATATGAGACAAAAGGAAAAAAGCCCAAATGTCATTTTAAAAGTCTTTCTCATCACGAGTAGAGGGTGATGAGAAATGTAGACTGTATGTTCTGACCACCCTAGAAAGTGAGGTCTTTTATTGTTTATGATATATGGGCTTAATCCATACATACAAATGTGTGGAGGTTAAAATACAATATATGTATTCTTTTTTATAGTATTTTATTTTTTCCAATTACATAAAAGACAATTTTCAACATTCTTTTTTGATATGGTTTTGAGTTCCAATTTTTTCTCCTTCCACTCCCCTCTTCCCAAGATGGCAAGAAATCTGATATAGATTATACATATGCAATCAAAAACATGTATTCTTAACCCATTTATCTGTCATATCCCACTTTCATCTTCAAGTTTAGATTCAGTCAAGGTTGATTCTGTAAGTGAGGAGAACCAAAGACAATGTGAGATGTATTTGTTGATCATCAGTCTCATTAAGAATTTGACAGTCTGATGCTACAATGTTTTTTCCGAAACAACCCTTGATATCTTATATGTATCAAACTCTATATTCAAGATATCTGTCATGTCTCACCTACTCTGAAACATTCTACTTTGTACCTGTGGACATTTGAGGGAAAGATAATTTTTCCCTCTGGGTATAATTTGCCAAGCTAAGGTCACTAGAGACAACCTCAACTGAGTATTTTTAATAATGTCTCTTCCAAAGGGTGTTGATACTGCAGTCAACCCTGTCTTTCTGATTCTTACATTGAAGATCTCTGCTTGGCAAACATACTGTTTTTATAAAAAATCTGTAGATGAGATATTCACCAGTAGAGATATGGAATCTTCCATGATGGAATGAAATATTAGTAACTTTACATTGTCCTCCCCACAGCAGACTCACTACATATAATTGAATTGCGTCTCAGATAATCCCATTTTCCAGCACACCCCATTCCTTGACCATTTAAAAATTCTGAAGTGTTCTTTTATTTTTAGAAAAAATTGTAAGGTTTGGTTAAAACAAAGAATTGGTCTATAACAGAGTTTTTGTAAATTCATATTTTCTTTATGTCAGGTTTTCTTAAAGTGGGACACATATAATTCATTGTGAAAAGTGTCAGTACAATGAAGTAGATTGGTAATGCAAACCCTTTCTATTAAAATGATATGAAGGTTTAGAAGAGGGGAAATGGTTGTGGGCAATCTCAGCTCAGGACTGGAAGTTTCTGAGTTTAGGCTTTCAGTGGGCTGAAATGGGACCCTGTGAGAGATGCCTGATTTGAAATCCGAGTTAGAATTCCATTTAGGAAGGGATTCTCTAGAGCTTTGGTCAAGTCCCTTGATCTCTATTTTGCCATGTCTAATTTCAAGGAATTTGAAAAGACTAATTAAGGTATATAGACAATTTGAAAACTAAAATATCCACTGCTGATGTAAAAAGTGCATTTTTTCATATTTTACAGAAACTAAAAGGAAGAGGTTAAAGTAGTATTGTCAAAAAGAGTAAAACTGCTATAAAAATTACAATGTTCAAACTGGACTAGGAATAGATTTCCATATTTATTGAGAAAGGGAAGAACAGGACCAGTAATGGAGGAATACCAACTAGATGAAATGTGGCATCTGGGACAAGTAAATTAAAATGACTCTCAGCCCCAGGAAAAAACCCCACTAAAAACAACTGCTTCTTACTCTATCTCATTATGGAGTGAGTCACCTCAGTTTGGAAATGGCACTCAGTAACAGAAATGATATTTTACCTGTTGGTGAGAATTCATTCAGGCAAGTACATCAGTCACTGAGCTTCAGCATGCTAAAGTGTATTTTTCATGATAGAAAAGATGACCAGCACATGAGGAGATATATCTGATGTCTCTCGGGTGTCATCATATTTTTTTACACATAAAAGAATTCCATTTATTTTTCTAAGTGGGGTTCAACCATGGTCACTGTTGTATCAACGGCTGCCAAACTTTATTGTTTAAGTTGTGGTCTCCCAGATGGAAATATTGTAGGAGTTGGGAGATTAAGAAAAATAGCATATGTGTCATTTATTTAAAACCATTGTTTGACATAAATAATGAGCAATACTCTTTTTGACTAGGGAAGTTTGACAGCATATAGGGTATCTGACAGGTACTCATTTTGACACTTGGGGTACTTGCTTCCATTGGCTGTTCAACCTTTAGGTTCCTTGTCCATCTGTCCATTTGTCTGTCTGTCTGTGGTGATGGTGTCTGTTTTTGAAACTGGGTCTCCCTGTATCACCAGGCATGGAAATACACCTGGCAGATCCCAATTCTGCCTAATAGTGATTGACAAGGAAGTTTTAAGTTGCTCCATTTTTCTGACCTAGGCCACCTTGCCTCTCCTTAGTCTCTGGCAAATTTACCATATTTGTGCCAGACAGTGTATATATTCCCAGATTGCTTTAGGTCTACTGCAGCGCAGAACCCCCTAACAAAAGTGACCCACCAACTTCAGCCTCACTTGATAGCTGGTTTTACAGGCCTATGCTTTTAGATTACTTTAGCATTGTAAAAATGGTAAAATGTAAAAAAAGGTGAAAATGAGGGGTCTTCAGGTAATTTTATCAGAAAGGCCTACTTATCCTTATAAAACAAGCAAATCCCATTCCCCCCCCCAAAAAAGTATATGTACTTTATATATATTCTTCATTTCCTCACATGATTACATGTTATGTCCCCTCTAGAATATAATAAGCTTTCCCCCCTCTAGCATGCTTCTTGAGGGCAGGCAGGCTGTTTCATTTTTGCTTTTATATACCCTTTGTATCTTATGCTTGGCACATACTGAGTCATTAATAAATGCTGATTGTTGACTGAAGGAAATACTTTAATAGCATTTGGCCATTTGACAGAAGAAAATCTTGTAGGGACTAAAGATGTAAATGTAGTTTTTTGAGAAGCTGTACCTCTGATAACATTTTATAAATATAACTTGTCAGGTACTCAGTAAATATGGATGGTAGTGGTGGTGATGATGCATGAGAAAAGCTAAGAGCTGTTACTGCGATTTCTGGATTCATATTTTAGCAGTCCCTCAAAGAAAGAGGAATGCATCTTTCTCACATTTTCATCAAGTAATATTTTTAGGAATAGAAGAACGGGTTTGGGGGAAAATGGTATCTGTAACCACATAAAAGTATCCAAAATTCTAGTTACTATTTGAATCATTTTCTTAGTTCATAAAACAATAACAATCTATACAATAGTGCTATAACGTTTTCAAAGTACTTTACATAGTTATGGAAAGGGAGGGAAAAGCCCATACAGTTCCTGTCCTCCAGGTGTATACATTCTAATGGGGGGAGACAGCATCTAAATGACTAGGTATGTACAAAAATGTACTGAGTAGATGAAAGTAATTTGGAAGAGGAAGTCACAGGGGATGGGGGCAGGGAAGAGAGGCCTCCTTCAAAAGAATTTGAGCTAAGTCTTGTAGGAAGCTCAGAAAACTAAGAGAGATTGACGAGAAGCCAGAGCATTCTTGGCATGGTAGGCCAGCTGGCCCTGCAAGGCACAGAGATGGGATATGGGGTGTCCAGTTTGAGGAATGGCAAGCAGACCAGTGTAACTAGATTGGAGATTGTGTGGAGGAGAGTAAAACGTAAGAAGACTGGAAAGGTAAAAAGGGCCAGATTATGAGGAGCTTTAAATGCCAGACAGAGAACTTTATACTTAATAGATCCTAGAGGTAATAGGGAGCTCCTGGAGCAGGGAGGAGATGGGGGTACAGAGATTTGGTTAGACCTGCACTTCAGAAAATTATGTTGGCTTCTGTGCAGAGGATAGCTTGGGGTAAGAAGAGATGAGGAAGGAAGACCAACTATAAGGCTATTTCAGTAGTCCAGGAATGTAAATGAGTGAGGTAGAAATGGCAAGATTTGGCAATGGATTGGATATGTGAGGTGAGCTTCTCCATTGGATTTTAAGCTCTTTGAGGGCAAGGACTGTCTTTTGCCTCCATTTGTATCCCTGACACTTAGCACAGTGCCTGACACTAGTAGGTGCTTAATAAATGTTTATAGATTGATTGTTAGTTAAGAGTAATGCTAAGATTATACAGGCCTAGTAACTGGTAAGGTGGTGTGCCCTTATAGCAGTAGGGAATTTGGGAAGCTGGGATGGTTTGGTGGGAAAGATAGTTTTGTTTTGGATATTTGAGTTTGAGTTTCATTTACATTAAAAAGAAGCATTGGTTTTCATTGGTTTTGTTTTTGTTTTTTCCAATATATGATCAAGACTAAGAGGAGAAGATACAGTTCTTGCCTTGACTGTCTTTTTAACTATTCAACATCTCATCTATCAGATACTTTCAGTCTTGCAAATCTTACTTAATGTTCTAACCTCTTTTAGAGCTTCAGTATATGCCTGTCACACTTCATCTCGCTTTCATTTCATTTCAGAAAACAACTATTTTTACATAAGCTACAAAGTCACAGCCAGTAGCTTGTGCAGCAGAGACAGATAGCCCGAGGTTGTCCTGAGACTTTTCATTTTATCATTGCACACACACAGCAAGGCCTGCCAGGTGCAACTAGTGTAACCAGGACTCCAGCATTTCCATCATGCAGTAAGCTCCTGCCAACCTAGAGATCTTAGGTGACGATACACTGGTTATATTTGACAAAGAGCGGAGATTCTGTAAATCATGCTGTTTTCATTGATTACAGTCTGAAAGTGCATTAACCCTCCTTAAGGCTTTAAGATACTCTTTTCCCACAAGTGTGTGTAATGTAAAACTGTTCAGGAAAGCTTTTCAAAGATTAATTCCTTGTTATAGATAAAAGCTCTCAAAAAAAAAGAAAGAAATTCATGAGTTGTTTCCAAAATCTGTACTGATTCAGTCATATATTTCTTTAAAACATTTTTTAAAGGAACAGATTCTTATTTATTTCTCATGAGGCTATTAATTGATTGGAAACACATTGTTTTTTCAGATTAACCAAAACACTTGAGGTCAAATGCAAATTCTGAAGTCTAAATGATCAAGTTTATTGTAACTTGGTCACATTTTTGCCTCCTTTGGTCTTGTTTTAATTCTCCATTTTTTATGATTCTCTTATTTATTTCTTTGTTTGTACACACACCACGTCTATGCTTTCTTAAACAGCGTTGTGAATTTATTCTGAAAAATGGGACTTCCAAAATGCTTGAAGAAATGTGATTTAGTATTTTCTGGTTTCAGGGCCAATGTTTAATGTCCTTTATAGTGCATTCTTAGTTTACAATTCCCTTTAGATTCGATGAGTAAAGGAGTTTGGGTTTCATAATTTTAAACCATGTGCTAGTACCACCAATATTTATATTATCAAATTAATAGTAACTGCCATCATTTATAGAGTGCTTTTAAGATTTACAAAGTACTCTACATGTGCTATCTCATTTGATCCCCACAACAGCCCTCTGCGGTGGAAGCTATGTCCCCATTTAACATGATAAAACTGAGGCCCAGGAAGGCTAAGGGACAGACCACATAGCTAATAAATATCTGAGCCAGGATTCAGTTCACACTCTAACCTCTGCACTACCTAGCTATCTATGATATATAAATAAATGAATGCTAAATAATGGTAAATGCTTATAAAAAGATGATATTCTTTGATTATACTTATTAGGTGTTTTTCAAGTATGCCTATAAAATGTGATACATAAGATGCATGGCCTTATGACTATGAGTTAGTAGCATTTGACCTTTATCAAAGAGAGTATAGTAATCTATCTTTATACGTATATGCATATGTAGGTGCTTATACACACATACATGCATACATACATACATAGCTATTGTGGCAAGGGGGCAACCTATGTTTTATAGGGAATTCCTACTGGGGAAACTTCTTGCTCTGGTCACAGGTTCAACTCATCTGTGACTTAGGGTCTTATGGAGTTGTTTGGGACACTGAAAGGTTAAGTCATTTGTTTATGGTCACACCTCAATATGTGCTAGAGGCAGACCCTAAAACCAAGTCTTCCTGACTCCCAAATTAGGTTCACAGGCCACTGCACCATGTTGTCTTTCTTGCACCTTATGTACAGCAACAAAACATGGCATAAAGATCGTTGTCTATGACTTGTAAGAGTAGAAAAAATCAGGCATTTAATTGTGCTTAAAGAATTTAGGGAAAAATCTGATTTTTAACCTGATTTGAATGAATGCAAGAAAAAAAGCATTTATTAAGCAATATGTATAAAACACTTCTTCTATGAAATTCACAGTAATAAAGAAAGATTTCCTGATGCCATAGACACCAAAACTTAGGGATAATTTCCTTGTTTGTTATATCGAATAAGTGAACGAAATATTTATTGTTAGCATATTAGAAAAAAGATTTTATTGTACTACTATAACACCTTTTTAATGGAAAACAATATTATTGTTCTGGTTTTTTCTTTAAAAGATGTTTTAAACTTTAATATTTTAAGACTGAAATACAAAAACAAAACACTAAGTGATTTATTTTAAGTCAATTTCTAACATAAAATTTTTTAAAAACTACTCAAAAATCAAGTTGTTATAAATAAAACTAGAAAGGGACAAAAACAAGATAAATTTTTTAAAAGTTGACAATTGTTAAATGAAATATAAAATCTCCATAATAATGCATTTAAACCATAATACAGAATAGCTTCACATCAAAATTGTAACATCATGACTGTCCCACCAAAAGATTACTGGAGAAGGTAGACAGAGCAGGAAGAGCTATCCAATGAATAGTATTGAATCCTAGGCTTACTTCCTATGTGAGTAAATGATTGCAAATGGAGGCTGTGACCAAGTGCCCTGACTACCAGGGGTGTGCTTTGCCTATAGGCAAGGGTCCAAGGCTGCTACAGAAAAATGGTAGTTGGGAGCAGGGCCAACATGTGAACAAATGAGGTGAAACCTGTATCAATGCTGTAGGGCTTCCTTTTGCAGAAGCCAATTTGATAATGTTGTATGCTTCAGCTGATCTTGTTGGCCCATTGGCACATGCTAACTTTGGGGGCCGTTGGGCATGCCTCATTTGCCTATTGGTAATCTAAAAATGAAATAAAGAGGAGCAGAGAGAGGAATTGATAGTGTTTGGGGGATTTACATAGAATGGAGTGATTTATCAGTGCAACAATGCTCGATCATAGGACCTATTGACAAAGCATCCAGGAAATGGATCAGGATTGAAGACTGTCCACCAGTTAATATGAGGAAAGGTCATCTGCAGTTTACAGTGTTTCCCTTATGAAAACTATCCCATAATGCTTTAGGAAACATAAGCAAACAGGTATGGGATGAGCCTCTGGTAACTTGGTTCAAGAAGAATAGTTGATGAAAGAGGAAGTCATGGTTTCCCCTCTTTCCACTCAAAGGACACTGTGCTTTACAGACTATTGAATTAAATAAGAGTAGACAAATTCTATATTATTTAAAACATACTTTAATAGTAAAGGCTAACACATGCTTAAATATAATTAATAGGGGAAATGGCTCATTTCTTTAGAAATATAAAATCTAATGAATCATTAATATTTGAATAACCTGCTGGGAATTGGGGGAAGTAGTTATATGCTTCTATGTTAGGAAAAAAGGAGAAACAGTTACTAAATGAGATATTTAACCGGTGCCATCTTAGAATATGGAAACAAAGGCCCTAAAACTGAAGCTTTTGACTAAGTAAACCATAGAAAGTATTAATTGAGTCATTGTAACTCTTACCTGAGCCCTCTCACAGAAAAAAAATAACTGCATCTAAATCCCCTTGGCCAGAGGCTGGTTTGCCTTAATGTGAGATTGGCATTTATGGTGAATGTACGTATATACTTAGTATGCATGTAGCAGTTTATATTTCCTAAATGTTTTCTATTAATTAATTGATCCCACTCCCCTGAGTGGTAGATCAATACGATTATCTTCACTTTGCATATGAAGAAGCTGGCTCAACACAAAGAATGAAATGATTTCCTTCAGGTCCCAAGATTTTTCTCCTTCACTCTGTTCTTCTTTAAGCCATAATGGTGATGTGAGTCATCTGGGCTGATAATGGAAATAGGTCATTTTTCTGCATCTAGGATTAAATCCTTAAGACAGAAATCTCTATTTCTTCTGTGAGAATTATAGTACTTGGTCCATTGTTCATTCTTTTCTTCATTATCTACTGAACTCCACTCCTTTTTACTTAATGATGCTTTTGACTTGCTTTCTATCCATAGAATTTAGCAGAACCCTTAATAAATGCCTGTGGATTGATTGTTGGTTAATGGTCCACAACCTCTCAATTCACTAATTACTTCATTTAGGGTAATAGTAAGCTTAAAGCTTTAAAGCTGGACTGGAAGGAGATATTAGATTCAGAGCCAGAAGGAAACCAAGAGGCCAAGCCACCTGAGGCCCAGGGAGCATGTGACTTGTCCAAAGTAACATGTGTAATAAGCAGGTGAGCTGAGATTTAAGTCCATGCTTTCCTACTTCAAATCTAACATCCCCTGCATTGCACCAGTTGCCTCTAATTAGAACATTGACAAGCAACTCTTCACTGCCCCATGGCTGGAAACTATATTTAGCTGTAACTAACAACTGAAGAAAAACACAGGAATAAGAAGAGTCTGGGCACAAGATGCCTATCTCCACATTTGGCATGATAACTTCTATACCTAGGGTTATGGATGACAAGTGTAGACAATGTATTTAACTAATAAATAGTAAGCTTGGGGGGCATTTTTTGAAAGTGATAGAGTTCCATGGAAAATTAAGGGGAAAAATGAACAAGAGAAAGGTGATACTGTGAGCCAAAATCCATCGTAATTATTGAACAGAGCACTCAAGAGTACGTACCCCCAGATGCCAATTACCTTAGTTTGGGTAGAAATATGTTCAGTGAATAGACTCTGGTGACTTGAAGTAGACAAAAGCAGCAAAGGCACCAGAGATTCTGGCTTAACAGATAGAAGTCAACTTTATAAGAGATAATGAAGACACTTAGGAAACTGAGGCCCAGAGAGTCACCCAAGGTCACATAGGGATTAAGTAGTAGAACCAAGTCTTCCAACTTTGAAGTCCAAAATAGTTCTATTACATCCTTGGCAGCCGTGTTTCATGAATAACATCTGACTCCTTGGCAAATTAGATTATTCTATTGAGTATCCCAGAGTTATGTTCCTTTTGCTATGCTGAGGTTGACTGTTAGCTTGCCTTTTAAAATTCAAACCACCTTATCCTTACTTGGCCTAGTAGATAGAATTTGGAATCATGGTGGAAAATTTTTTTTTTACTTCAAAGTTGGAAGACTTGGCTCTTCTACTTAATCCCTATGTAGTCTGTTTATAAATATGTAAAATAAAAATACATAGGGTTATAAAGGAAACCAATTATATTAAATTGGTTGGACCCCATTTTAAGAATTTTTGTGTTAGAATGCTGCTTAGAGCATTGAAAGGTTAAGTGAATAGAAGATGGGGATTTGAACAGATGCTTGAGGGCCAGCTCCGTATTGACTATGTCATCCTGCTTCTTTAGTGGTATTTCTTCAGCAAAACTGAGCATGAGCAAATAATAGAAATGGATGATATGATAGAGTAGGATAGGTAGGTGCTATAATGATCCCTATTTTACAGATCAGGAAAGTGAGGCAAGCAGAGGTTAAGTGACTCAGTGTCACACAGATATTAAGTGTCTGAGGCTGGCTTCGAATTCAATTTCTCCTGACTCTAGATCCAGTGCTCTATCCATTGCTTCACCTAGCTATGCAACAGTTGAGGAGGTAAAGAGGAAGAGAGTTTCATGCCTGAGGGAAAATCTGTGCAAGGTTGTGGGGATGGGAGAAGGAATTTCATGTATGGTGAACAAATGTACATGATAGGTCGTAATGTGTTCATTTCTCTGGAAAGATAGATTCGAGTCATGTCATAGGGAGCTTTAAATGCCAAACGAAGACATTCATGTTTTGTCGTTAAGGAAATGGGGAGCAACAGAATTTTTTCTTTTAGGGGAAAAAGAACTTGCAAGAATACAGGAGAGATGAGTTTCTGTTCCAACATTTCTGTTATTTGACCATGTTCAATATGCTAAAGAAATACCACTGAAGAAGCAGGATGGCACAGTAGGTCAGTAAATATTTACTAAGCACCTACTATGTGCCAGGCACTGTGCTAAGTGCTGGTAATATGAAGGAAGAAAAAGACAGCCCCTATTCTCAAAGAGCTCACATTTCAATTTCAGAGACGAGACTAAGCAGATTACAAGACCTTGTCTTCTCTTTAGAACTCAACACCACCTCTTCCAATGATTACTTTTTACCCTTACTCCAGTCTTTCATTTCTCTATCTCTCTTTATCTGGTTTCTTCAAAGGTCCTAAAGCACCTTCATTTAATGCATTAGCCTCACCTAGGCCTCTTGGATGTTTTCTTTTTCCAGGCCTCAGTCTCCTGGGCCTGGGCCAAGTTATCCTTCATTCCTAAGATCCCCAAGTATGCCCCACGGCTATGACCACTCAATCTTTCTTCCAGGAGCTTACAACATACATGTATTTATGCCTGACACACCCATCTATACCTATATATAAAGGTACACACATACACAAATATAGAGATAGATAGGCAGATCTATCTCTATATCTGTGTGTGTGTGTGTGTGTGTGTGTGAATTACAGGTACCAGTAGACACCTAGATGGTGCAGTGGATAGAATACTGTGCCTAAAGACAGGAAGATTCATCTGACTGAGTCCAAATCAGACCTCAGATACTTCCTTGTGACCCTGGGCAAGTCACTTAATCCTGTTTGCCTCAGTTTCCTCATTTGTAAAATGAGCTGAAGAAGGAAATGGCAAACCAATCCAGTATCTCTGCTAAGAAAACCCCAAATGAGGTCACGATGAGTTGGACATGATTGAAAATGATTGAACAACCTCTATCCTCTTTTTCTGTCTCTGTCTTTCTGGGCAGAGACTGTTGCTGCTTTTTTCTTTGCATTCTCAGTTCTTAATTCAGTACTTAAAACATAGTAGGCATTTAATAAATTTTAATTGATTGATTACTTGATGGCCTAGGGTGAGTCACTTAAGCTCTGGAGGACTCATTTTCTCCTTGGTAAAATATGGGCATTATACATTAAGGCCCCTTCCAGCTCCAAGTCAAATGATCCTCCGAATTTTGTCACTGATGGGTAAACTATCCCTGAGGTTGTCTCTGAATTTCCCTTCCAGCCCCAGAAGTCTATGATTCTGTTAATAATTAAGAAGAGCAGTTTCCATCCTCCCAGTATTTGCTGCCTCGCTTGTGATAGTTTTTGTGAAACTGCTTCATAAAACTTTTTAACGGTTTATGTAATGCTGCCTTTAGGATATCCACCAGTTTACTCCTTTTCCCATCACTCCTTTCCAGACTTCAGTAAATATATAGATGTCACCTGTGGATTTGACTTAACAAAAAGAATGAGATTCATATGAAAGACCTCCAGTTCATTCTTCATTCACCCCCATTGTGCCTAGAAATTACATCCCATGTAATATGCATGGTAAGCAACAGTTCTTAGGCCTCTACCCAGCAGGAATGTTAGGGATGAATATCAAGGACCACAGAGATGTAAGGAAGTGTTAGGGCTTCCTTGCTCCTTTTTTTAATTCCCCTTTCTCTATCTTAACACATCTTTCTTTTCTCTACTCCAGGCCCAGAGTGTATCATTTATCGGTTAATAAGTTGTCTGACAAGATAGCCACTTTGTCCCTAATTGTTCGGTTTATTTATGTATTATTGATGAGCCCAGACTTGAACTCTGCTTTCCTCGGAGGCTGCTTGATAAATCTGTTGGCTAATCCTGTCTAAGACACTGAATTACCTGCTCTGGCATAATACACGACGGCCTTGCTCTTACTTTGTATTCCTCCAAGGCCTGAGATGTACATTTCCAACGTGCTGTGTTTAACAGTAAGAAACAATCAGATCTATAATTCAAATTGCTCTTTGTGTGTGGGGGTAGGGTAGGAAAGAAGGGGAGAAAGGCTCCTTAGTGATGTACTGGTCATAGAAAACCCATGTTCTAATAACTCTAGCTTCTGGCTGTTGTGGTTTTTCACACCCTGCACTATTTAAAGCTATTTTAAACCATCTGAACTTTGAATTAGGCTGAACTGTTAGGCGGGTAGGGCTAAGTTGTGTCCTCGTTTATTTTTCTGCACTTGAAATTGAGATGATGGACACAGAGAGGGAAGGTTAAAGAGAAAGATTCATGCCATACTTCTAAGTACAGTAATTGTTCCCAGTGTAAGTGAGAGAATATTTGGCTTTTAGAGGCAAGACAGAGGTAGCTACCTTAGCCAGAGGAAGCAGCATAGTGGATAGAGTACCAGGCCTGAAGTCAGGAAGGGTCATTTCCTGAGTTCAAATGTGGTGTCAGACACTTAATAGCTGTGTGACCCTGGTTAAGTCACTTAACCCTGTTTGCCTCAGTTTCTTCCTCTGTAAAAATGAGCTGGAGAAGGAAATGGCAAACTGCTCTAGTATCTTTGCCAAGAAAACCCCAAATGTAGTCACAGAGTCAGATGCAACTGAAACAACTAAACAACATATGTGAGGCACTATGCTAGGTGCTGATGATACATACCCCCCCCCACCCCCAATGAAACAGTTCTTGCCCTCAGGGGGATTATGTTCTACTTAGAGGAAACAACATGTACTCAGATAAGTCAATATATACAAAGTACTTTTCTTGTGGAGAAGACACTAAAAAATGGGAGGAGCAGGAAAGGATTCTTGAAGGAAATGGCATTTTAGTTTTGCCTTGATGGAAATTAGTGATTCTAAAGGCAGAAGCAAGTAGACTGCATTGTAGATAGAGGGAACATCCTTTGCAAAGTATCAAAATTGGGAAGTTGTGTATAGCCTGTGCTGAGGCATCTCTGGGTGGTGGGGTTGGAGGGGGGCAAGTAAGATAAGATCAAGTCAGTCTAAAAAGACAGGTAGGAGCAAAATTGTGAAGGGATGTAAATGCCGGGTGAGCTATTATTCCATGCTAGAGACAAGAAGAAACTGCTGAGCTTCTAGAACAGGAGAGCGACTTGTGCATTAGTGGTGGATGAATTGGAGAGGAGAGAGACTGGCTACAGGGAAACCAGGTAAGAGGCTACTGCAACAGGCCAGAGGTCATCAGGGTCTTGATCAGGGGAATCGTCATGTAATTGAAGCACAAGGGATGGATAAAAGAGATTTCATACAGGTTTAATCACCAAGACTTGGCTCCTGATCTGTGTGTGTTCAATAAATGCTGAATTAAATTGAGTTGAGTTTGGATAAAAATCTGTCATAAAAATATACTTTATCCATGTTTCATTGATAACATTTAAATAATAATTAAAACTATTTTAATACTTAGGCTTATTATTACTATATGTAGAATGAGATGCTTCTGGAGAAAGTAGGGTTGGTTCCCTCTGATTGGAGGTCTTTAAGAAATAATTGAATGGCCACTTTGGTATGTCATGGAGACAGTTTTAGGTATGGGACAGACAAATTAGCCTCTGAAGTCTCTTCTGAAATTCTATAGTTCCTGAACGCCCTCCCCACCAAAAGAGACATGATTTCATTCTCCCAAGAATATAAGAACCCCTAAGTATTTTTGGATTTTCCTCAATGAAAATTGTCACATGAAGTATTCTATCAGTTTTAAAAATGGGGGCTTGGTGATACGTTGAGTGTTAAATACCCTCTTCAAGGCCAGAAAAAGGACACAGCCCTTCTGCTTCCAAGGCTACACCCCTTCATTTAGGTTTTTTTGGAAGTCTTATAGAATTTGATAGACTTTTGCTTCTGCTATATATAATCATGTCTATGACTATACATTTCCCTTGTCAATTTCAGATTCTTCTTCAGCATGAGGGTCATCCATATTATGGATTATTTGAAACCAATTTGACATCCCAGCCTCATTTCTTTCTTACCCTTTGCACATTCCTGAGTTGTTGGCTGTCTTTCTCAACCCTTATATCCTCAAAGAATGTAAATAAATACTAATATTAGCCTCATCTAAATGTGACTTGGAAGGAAGACATCCTGCATAAAGTCATATAGGGTATTCCAAAGTCAACTGCTGTATAAATGAATTTTTGATTATTTGCTTTTTTGGATTAACGCTATCTCAGTCTGCTTTGCTTAGCAAAAGCAAGGTCTTCATCCTTCATTCGGAGACCAGAGAAAACACCAAGGGCATTAGGATACCTGACACAACACAAAAAGTTCCTTCTTTGTTTAGTACCAAGGTATGATCCTGGGAATATAGATTTCACCATATTCTTCATGGTGAAGACAGAAAGTAGTCAATTTCTATGTCATTAAAGCAATCACTTAATATTTATTAAGTGCCCACTGTATGCCAAGCACTGTACTGCATGCATTGAAAGAAAGGCAAAAACAGTCCACTCCCTCAGGGAACTCACAGTCTAACAGGCGAACAACTGTGGACAAATAAAATTTTGAAAAAAATAGAAAACATTTCCTATCAATCCTTTGGTTGGGAAGATGTATGCAATTGCTTGCATTTTAGCTGAAACCATGCTATTTTAATGTTGGAGAATATTTAAAGTGCACATATGAGATGGCAGATGTAGACAATCATCTGTAAGATGCTATATCCTGAGCTGGTGTTGTTTCCTTGAGTTATGTTTATGGGCAAGTGAACCCTGCTTTAGGAAGCCCTCCCTGCCTCATTGATATAAATTATACAGCTAAAAAGAGAAGTAAATGTTTACTTAATAAGAAATAATAATTTATCCTGAGCAATATAATATGACTTGGGTTTAGTTTGCAATTTCTTTCCACTTCTGAAATTATATTTAACCTATTTACTTCAAATTTCTACTGCTAGTAACCTTAAAGGATAATTCACAAGAAATATCATTAGATATAAAACCAAAACTGTGTACATTCAATTCAGCATTACAGGACTGCTCAAGGGGTATTTTCAAGGGGAAAAAATCCTGAGGCCTGTTCTTTCCATATTAATATTCATTTTCTTAATGGCTAAAGTAATGGTATACTGGGGATTTTTATAGAAAGCTTATTAAATGGAAGAACAGATAGATTAATAATATAATATTTTATACAGAAAGGTAAAATAATACCATATGGATTGTCGGAGATTACATAATTTCTTGGATGTCTGTATAATAAAGCACTTTAACTGATTAATAAAATAGCCAAAGTATCTGGCTAGGTTATGTGATAGCTGAACTAAACCAGAAATTATGATACAGTCGAGTAAAATACAAAGAGATATTGTGATTCTTTGGAGAAAATTAATGCTGAAAATGAATAAGAACCACTCTACTTAATAAAAATGTTATGATAAGCGTAGTTTTATCATAGTACTGTAATTTTAAGCATACAACCATATTGCTTTATTATAATATCATATCAGAGCTTCAATAACTTATAGAGAGTGAACGGTTCAACACGCTACTGTTTGGAGGGATGTGTCTATGTGGGTGTCTCTCTATGTGTTTGCATGCATACCATAGTTTAATATATGAGTTCAGTGAATATGTGGTACAATGGTACTTTGTATTAAAGTCAACTTGATGTGAATTGTACTTTTTGTTGTTCAGTAACTTTAGCTGTGTCTATCTCTTTGTGATCCAATATAGGGTGTTCTTGGCAAAAACACTGCAGTGGTTTGCCATTTCCTTCTCCAGGGGATTAGGCAAATAGAGGTAAAATGACTTGCCCAGGATCACACAGCTAGTGAATATCTGAGGCTGAATTTGAACTCAGGTCTTCCTGATTTCTGTTCCAGTGCTCTACCCACTGAGCCACCTAACTGCCTCCATGAATGGTATACTTTGTGCAATATTTGTGATGAACTTTTAATATTCTGTCCTGCTGGCTTCTCCCTATGTGCCACCATACTTTTGTGCCTCTTTACCCTTTTGACAGTCATTGTGTAGTTAGCAAGTGCAAACTGACTTTGATATGTTAGCCTGTTAAAGCATAAATGAAAGATAAATTTGCTTTTAAAAAATAGAAAGCATCCCAGAGTCATATCAACATCTTGGTAGTTCAGTACTATTTGAAATTATCTTTTCTTTTGAACTCCTTCATTATGGGAAGCTAATGAAATTTGGCGATCCAAATGGAAAGGGAATCTGGTGCAGGGAAGGCCATACTGGACCTGGAGTCATAAAGACCTGAATTTACCTCTCTTCTCTTACATCAGCTGCATGACCATGAGCAAGTCGTCATTTCATTTCCCTGAATATGTTTCCTCCAATGTAAAATAAGGATAAAATGCCTTTATTGCAAACCATTACATGTTGTCATGGACATCAAATGAGATAAGAACCCCCAGTCTAGATAGACAAATCAGCTGTGTGACCCTGGGCAACCTCTTAGAGGTTGTTTTCTCATGTGTAAAGTTGTGATAATAATACTTGTAAAGCATAACTCCTAGGGTTGTTGTGAGGAACAATGAAATAATGTATGTAAAGTGCTTTTTGAACTATAATGTGCTATAGAGATTTGGGCTATTATTGTTATATTTTATTATCTGCTATGTCAGAATCCATTTTAAACACATATTAACAAGGTCTCTTGAAGGCAATGAAGTATTATTGAGCTTGATTATTCCCATTCTCTTTGCTCCTATTAATGCCCTCGATTGAGGAAGGGAGGACTGGATAAATTCTCCACAGGAGGCAAGCACTTCATGCCCCAACACATTAGTATTATCACTTCTTTATGAAATAGTCATCCTTTACTCACACATAATCACAGCACACTGCTAAATGGGAAAAGATAAAGTTGGAACTAGTCAAGATGCTGCTACCCTATGGTTTTCTAGCAAATATTTTTCCATATTCTAGAACCTCCTAAAAATTGTGCAGAACCAAGCTGAATGCCAAAGAAGATTTATAAGGAATGAAGATCTTCAATTATCTGTTCAAGGTCTTTAAATGCACCTAGGCAATAATTGAGAATGTTTTTTTTCCATTTTGCAAATAAACCAGAAATCCAAATAAGTGATTTGCCCTGAGTAATTGAGTTAATGAAATAGGAAAGCAAGACTAGAACTCAGAGCTTAGAATGTCAAGACCTCTTTTCATGGTTCTCATTAGCTGTCACTTTTCCCACTCAATATTGTCTTATAAAGTAGGTGGAAATGATAGGGAGAAAAATGTTTCCAGTAGCATTGTGAAGCAACATATTAAAATGATCTAGTAGCAGCACAGATACAGCTGTCATTTCTCTGTTGGCTTTTAAAGGTCCTTCAGAACCTGAGCCCTGACTAACTTTCCAGTCTCTTATACCTTCCTCCCTGCCATGCAGTCAGTTATCCAATGACACCGGCTTCCTGGCTGTTCTTCTCATGTGACTGCATTGCTCAACCCCGCACATTTTCACTAGCTCCCATACCTGGAATGACCGCCCTCCTTATTTCTGCTTCCTGGATTCCTTCAAGTTCTCAGCAAGTGTCATCTTCTATAAGAAGGCATTCCCTTCTTAATCTTCTTCCACCTTAATTCCTTCCCTGTGAGATTATCTCTAATTTATCCTGTGTATATCTATTTCCATATATAGTTCTTTTCATGTTGTCTCCCCCATTAGACTACGACAGCAGAAACTGGTATTATTTTTGGTTTTTCTTTTGTCCCCAGAGCTTAGTACAATGTCTTGCACATGTTATTATCATCCTTGTTACTGTCGTTCACTTATTTCAGTCGTGCCTGACTCTTCATGACCCTATTTGGGGTTTTCCTGGCAAAGATACTGGAGTAGTTTGCCGTTTCTTTCTCGAACTCATTTTACAGATGAGGAAACTGAGGCAAACAGGGTTGAGTGACTTACCCAGGGTCACCCAGCTAGTAAGTGTCTGAGGCCACATTTGAACTCAGGGCTTCCTGACTCCAGGTTCAATGCTCTATCCACTGTGCCACTTACATTAAAGCACATAGTAGGTGCTTAATAAATATTTGTTGACTTGTGGACACTGCCATTAACGGTGAGAAGTCTCTAGCTGTTTTATATGCTCATCAAGTCGGGGTAAGGGTGAGGAGCGTAGTACCATGGAAAGAACAATAACTCAGAAGTCAAAGATTTAAGGTCCTGCTACTTAAGTGATCTTCAGAAAGTCTTAATGTCCATGAGTCTCAGTTTTCTCAATGGGAACATGAGGAGGTCGGGCTAAATGGTTCTAGGCACCCACTCCGAACTCAGTCGCTAAAATACTATGAATTTATTTGCAAATGGTTCAGGATACAATGTCATGCTCTAGTGGCTGTGCAAAGATATGTTAAAAGAAACAGTTGCTAAGGGGTGGTCTGTCCTGGAGAAAAAGAAACTTTGCTGAGATAGAAGCACTTTAGGGAACCACTAGAAATTTAAAAAAAAAAAAGCATACCGAAGCTATACATAATACATTATTTAACCTTCCTGGGCCTCAGTTTCCCCATCTCTAAAATGAGAGGGTTAGACTAGATACCACTAGCATTTCTTCTAGTTCTATACCTATGAGATACACTGTGATCTCTCAAGTGATGATGGAGCAGAGAGTTCTATGTGTGTTTTAATGGCTTCCATTTATGCAGAATGCAATAGTTTGTAAAGCAATTTCAGAAACATAATTTCATTTCATCTTCATGACAACCCTCTGAGATAGGTAGCAGGAGAAATAGCCATCCTTTGCAAATGAAAAATCTTAGGCCCAGGGAGGTGCTAGTAAGTGGCAAACACAGGTCTTCTAACTTTAAATCCAGAAATCTTTCCTTAACAATATTAACTCTTACAGCACTACATAAAATGGTAAGGTAAGAGACCTGACTCTAGGCTTAGTCACCCATACTAACTTATCATAATATGTAGGTGGCACAGTGGATAGATATCTGAACCTGGAGTCAGGAAGACCTGAGGAAAAAAACAGTGTGTGAAACTTACTGTTTGACCCTGAGCAAGTCACTTAACCGCTGTCTGCCTTGGTTTCTTCATCTATAAAATGAAGATAATATAACAACTTCTTTCCAGATTTTGAGGATCAAATGAGATATTTGTAAAGTATTTTGCAAACTGAAGCATTATATAAATGCTAACTATTAATGCTAATAATACCTGACATTTATATAGCATCTTAAGATTTGCAAAATGCTTCACAAACACTCTTTAAATTTGATTCTTAGAAAAATTTGCTGAGAGAAGTACTATGCATGTATTATTTTCTCCATTTTACAGATGAAGAAACAGAACTGGAAAAAAGTTACATGCCTTGCACACACAGTCACCCAGAAATCAAGTCTTTTTTTCTTATCCTAGGTCCAAAACTCTATGCACAATGCTACCCTGGCCTCTCAAGTTAGCTGACAGTCTAATCTAGACTATGTCAGGCAAGCATACTGCAGGTGAATTTTCTAACATTGAAGGGGGCTGCCTTGCACCATGCAGTTGTAGGAAGAAACTCATATTTTTGTGTATTCAGAAAAACCTTTGATTCAAATCTAACATAGAGTATCCAGGCATTCTGCATTCAACTTGAGATTCCTAAGACAGGAATTTTGGCTGATATAATTTTTCTTTTGAAAGCAGATGGAAGTTTGGAGGTGTGTTCTCTTTGGTCTTTCTCCACCAATAAGGAATATATTTAGGCATTTGTGCATGCTGTGGCTATGGGAAGCTATTACAGGTTAATTTTAATATACCAATAGGACCATAGCAGGTAGTTAAAGCCCTCTGGAACCTTGCCATGATAGTTTCTGCCTACAGTTTTATGCAAAAGAACAACAGATATTTCCATGCCAGGGCATATTCGTGGGGTGTAAAACAAAGAAAACCAATCATCTCTCTCCAGGCTACATAAGTAAGGCTATGGATAGAATACTGCATTCCATCTGAGGTAATGCACCATGCTATGAAAAGGACATTGACAAATGGGGAAGGAGCTGGCAAATGACAAAAAGGGATGAAATGTTTGGTCAAATAACCAAAGGGAAATGGATAGAACCACTATAAATATTAAAATTGCGAAAAGAAAAACAAAGAACAAAACTCTATAGTTTTGTGGGATTACTATAACTTGGAGGAAGAGGGACAATTAGTAAAAAAGATATAAACTAAGATTAGAGAAATTGCTATAATCATTACCAAAATGTAAATGAGGCATCAGAGAAAGCATAGGAGATTGTGGGCGCAGATATGGGAAGGTAGGCAAAAAAAAATCTATACTTAGAATGGTAGAAGAATTTTGAAAACCCTACATCTGTATTATAGAAAAATGGATTGAATGACCTTTGATATTTCTTACAACTGAAATAAAGTGTACAAACCAAGCTGGTGGATAAATCTCTGGTTGGAGTAAATGCTTTCTAGGCATTTTTCTGGTATTCAGTCAGTTAGTCAAAATGTTACTAGGCTTTTACTTATAAAACCTGTAAATACTTTATCCAGTCTGAAAGAGAAAATAGCAAATATATCAGAAAGAAAATGGTGCATGTCTGGATGATATACACTATAAAGCAGTATTTTTAATTTATCTAGGTTTTTGAAAAGTCACCAAAATACTACTGCTTCTATTAACTTTAAATGTTTGTCATATCAGAGGTCTCTACAACCAACATAGTTTAATGACAATATAATTGATCCATAGTGGTCTATCCTATTATGACTAGTTAGAACTATATTGAGCTGAGCAGTAATAAGTTAAATTTTCCATGGCAATTACTCTATACCTTTCAAATTTTAAAATTATTCCTTTTAAATCTTAAAGTTAAACAGCATGTTCTTGTACTGTTTACTATTTTTTTTTCTTTTTGAGAGATTATATCCCATTTTATCCAAATTCACTTAGCCAACTATTTTTTAGATTTTTCTTACTTGAGCGTCTTGCGTCCTAATTTTTCAATTATACTCCTCTGTACATCTTTCCTTTAATCTATTATCTTTATGGTTTTGAGAGTGTCAGAATTGAACACATTGTTCTAGATTGTCTACCCAAATTTTTGCAGAAAGGGACTCTTACATTTTCCCCCATATGACAGATGATGAAAAGTTCTCCGGGTGACAAGGAATTGTACTAGCAATGAAAGAATCAACACCCAAATAAAGTAATTAGCCTCAGATGTTTCATGCCCCATCTGTATAAGATTTAGGAACTGTGGTAAATGAGGTGAAAGCTGATAAAGTGTGGAAATTACTGAACATGGGTTAGGAGTGTTATCAAATATGAGTATATTTCATGAATTATTCTTTTAATATATAGATTCAGAACCATTTGACTGAAATATGACAAAGGGAAGCCAGACACTAAACTTGCCCTTCTTCCCCTGTTGCTCACCTAAGTTTCAACTAAAAACTTGAATTTTATAGCTATATACCTTATAGGTAGTTAGAAAGTACAAGTGACAAATGTAGTGCATATATAGAATTTTCTAAATATGGAATCCCATATGAAACAATAGATCATTGCCCAATTTTATTTAATGTACATTTTCCCCTTGCTGTCTTTTGGTGGTTTAGTCAATCAATAGAATTTTGTAATGGGAGTTTTGATTGGTTTTCAATCATTTCCATTATGTACACAAGAGTAGGTTTGGAATTGTGTCTAAGGTTTCTTCTTCTCATCAATCAAGAAGCATTTACTAAACACCTATTATGTAGCAAGCTGCATGCTAACCATTGGTGATATAAAGACAGAAATGAAATAGTTAGACGGCGTAGTCAATAGAACATTGGACCTGGAGTTGTGAATGTTTTGGACACTTTCCAGCTTCGTGACCCCATGCACGTCATTCAGCCTCCTCCATTTCCCCTTCTGCAAAGTGAGGCACCCACTTCCCAGGGTTGTTGTGAGGATCAGATGAGCTAATATTTGTAAAGAACTTTCCAACCTTAAATGCTACATAAATACTTGCAATAATGATGACAGTAATACCAGCTAACATTTATACAGCACTTACTGTGTGCCAGGCACTGTGCCAAGTGCTTTGCGAATATTAGCTCATTTGATCCTTTCAACAACCCTGTGAGGTAGCTGCTCTTATTACTACCATTTTACTGTAGAAGAAACTGAGGCAAATAGAGGTGAAGTGACATGCCCAAGGTCACACAGCTAAGTGAGCCCAAATTTTAACTCAGGACTTCCTAAGTACAGGCTCAGCACTCTAACTACTTTACCACCAGCTTCCTCTTAAAGATGATGATGATGATGATAATGATAACAGTCTCTGCCTTCAAGGAGCTTACATTGTATATGGGAATACAGCATGTACATAAACAAGTATATTCCAGTTTATTCAAAGTAAAAACAACCTCAATTTGGGCGAGGAGGACTAGCAATTGGGGAATTAGGAAAGACTTCATTTATAAGGTGGTACTTGAGCTGAGTTTTGAAGAAAATGAGATTCTAAGAGCAGAAGGAGAGTGTATTCAGTGGGGGCTAGGGGGTAGGGGATAGGGGGAGGACAACCAGTACAAAAGCGTGGAAATAAAAAAACAATGTCATGTGTGAGACAGAGCAAAAAAAATGCAATTTGTCTAGAACATAGAGTGAGAGAAAAGTGGCAATGTCTAACAAGGTAGGTTGAGGTCAGATTGTGAAGAACTTTCAGAGTTAAACAGAGAAGTTTATATTTGATCACACTGGCAATGAGGAGTCGGAGTTTACTAAGTAGGGGAATTATATGGTTGAATCTTCACTTCAGGAGAATCACATTGTCAACCATATGTAGGCTGTATTGGAGAGGGAGAGGTTTGAAATAGAGAAACCATTTATGACACTACTGCAGTCATGTAGGAGAAAGAAGGTCAGGGTCTGAATGCTCATTGTATCCTCCATGAATAGAAAGGGACAGGTGTGAGAGATTTATGTAAATAGAAAGGACAAGGGAGAGTGAAGAGTCATGGGTAATGCCAAAGTTGAGAAGCTGGATCACTTGGAAGAATGGTGATGCCCTCAAAAGAATTAAAGAAGTTCAGAAGCATCATTCATTGAATGATACATGGGGAGGACTAGTCCTTAATATGATACCAAGACAAAGTTACATTTGTCAGCATTTCCAGCTTCTGTTTCATTAGAACTAACTCTTTATCACTTGTGTAGTTACTGCCCTTTATGCCTTCCACTTACTTGTGATGAAATTTTTCTCCTCTCCCTTACACATCTGAATCATTTAAAATAGGATAAATCACACTTTAGGACAGAATGATAAAGATAAAAGAAATACATGGTTTAGCTGTGAAATAATGAGACTGCTTTACGGATCATATCAGAACGTTGCCCTTCAAAGTAGTTCCCATGGGAGGTGAAGCATTTATTCTGATAATGACACCCGGGCTCAAAACATTCTTGCAAATCCTTTTTTGGCATTGTTTTCAAAGATGGTTTATGGGCAGCACAAAAACATCATTCCCTTTATTTTATAGTCATATCTTGTTTCTGAGCCCTAGTTGCAGTTACCTATTTTAATCATTTACCTGATTGTCCAGATGCAGTTTGAAATGATTCTTGGCTTTTTGCAAAGATCAAATCCATCCTCAGAGAATGAAAATTTGTCACCATTCTCATATGGGAAAGTTTAGAGTCAGGGCCAAGATTAGGTCTTGATTTTGTAGAGTGGCCTTTGAGCAACAGCTTTTCCCCTGTGGAATGGTTAAGCTTATCAAACAGGTTTATGTTCAGCCCATCCTTCTTCATGCAGTTCAGAATGATAGAATAGTATTTGGTTCTCAATTTTAAATGAACAGAAGACCAGCTGAGAGGGTTACTATTTTCTAGTTCAGCCACATAGACTCACTGGTTCTAACACACAGTCACACAAAGAGCCAGTGTGGTACTCCCACTTTCTTCTGTTTGGACATTGATACACTCTTCTATGTCTGTTCTCTCTTCCCTCAGTCAGAGCTGCTTTTAATGACCTGCTGTGCTCAGTATTACCATTTCATTCAACTGGTGCACGGCATGGAGGCTGATGGATTCAAGACTCTATCTGACATCAACACATGCATCCTTGAAGCTGGAAACAAAATAAACATACATCCTCTCACTGATGCCTCATCACTCCCCACCCCCTTTTTGACATAATAGAGCTGCATAGCAAGCCGTGATGTTAGTTTAGTAATATATTATCTGATTCTTTTATGATATGTATGTACATACAGGATATTTATGTGCTTTGATAACATGTGACTTTTGCTGTCACTATTTTTTAGTAAGACTTATTTATTTGAAAACCTTGATGCTGTTAGAAAGATGCAAACAGTGGTAATATACCTATTCCCCAGGGTTGATATGAGGATAAAACAAGATTTTTGAAAAGTGTCTTGTGAATTATTAGGCTTTGTAAATATTATTATTATTACTACTGAAAACTCTGTTTATAATTTGAGTGCTATGTCTTAGAGTCCTTGGAGGGGAGTTAGGGTAATCAGCTAGTTGGTACAGTGCTATTGCACGTGGAGTCAGGAAGACCTGATTTCAAATCCAGCCTTAGATACTTACTAACTATTGTGACCCTGGACTGCTTAACCTGTCTGCTCCAATTCCCTCAACTGTACAGTGAGGATAATAATTGCATCTATCTCCCAGAATGTCGTGAGGATCAAAAAAGATAATATTTGTAAAGCACTTAGCACAGTACCTGTTACATAGTAGGTGCTTCATGTTTGTTTCCTTCCTTTCTTCCTTCCTTTTCCAGATAAGAGTGTGCAGGTTAGAGTGGACTGAGGAAAAGGGCACTGAATTAGAATCAGAAAACCTGGGTTCTCTGCCCTAACTAATCGTGTTACCTTAGGCAAGCTGCTTCACCTCTCAGTGGGTCCATTTCCTCCTCTATAATAGTAATAACTGAAATGAATGGCTTGAACTAGGTAACCCGTAAAGCCCCTTCTAGCTCCAAAATTTCAGGATTGTCATCTCTGCTGACAATTGGCTAAAATTACGTGATGCCAAGGTATTCAGAGAGTGCTGGCCCAGCATGTGACCTGCCAAAGTTTCCAGTATATATATTCTAAATTAAGTGTGGTTGGCTGCTACTGTCTTCATGGAAGCTTTCAGGAGCTCTGTGCTAGCAATATTGCCACTTTTCCCTCTGTGCTTACACCTAGTCGATCATATAACCATCTTCTTCCTGTGGGCAGAGAAAAGAACCCTATTTGTTCTTACATATTTTTGAGTGGTCATAAGCACTTTTGCAATAAACACAATTATATATGGCAGTGGGATTGATTGTTAGCTTCATTCAAAGAGCGCCTACTCTATAATTTCTATCCAGGCAATTAATATGCTTCATAATAAATAATAGCATGGTTACTATCTCTAGGAAAGTCTAGAGCCAAACTTTGAATACCTAGCAGTTTATATGTATTGTTTTCTTATAGATCCTTTGGCTTTCCTAGCAGCTAGGTCTGTATTGGCCATCTACTAATCCATCAAACAAACAAGACAGCACACTTTTATCAAGCACCGCTACTGCCAGGCACAGTGCTAAACACTGGAGGTGCAAAGTAAGACAAAACCTTCATGACGCTCACGATCTAACAATCAGTGCCCTTGCTGTATGGTCCTCAGTAGAATGTGAGCTTGTTAGGGACAGGGTGTGTTTCCTTTTCTAATGTAGTGCCTTTCATAGAGTCGATGCTTAAGAAGTGATTTCCTAACTGGAATGGGATTCCAGTTGGTTTTGTGCTAACCTCCTTAAAACTAAAGAAGACCAGAGTTACAGTTTTGTCTTAGGACACTAACTAGATGAGTGATCCTGAGCAAGCAATGGAAACTCTCTTGGACTCAGTTTCCTTATTTGTAAAATGGAAATAATAACACCTATTTCACATGGATGTTTTGAGAACTAAATAAGTCAAGTGCTTCATATACCTTAAAGAGCTGTGATCTTTGCCACATTCCAGAAACTGTCTCCCCTGTCTTCAAGCCAAAAACAAGCCCTTATTTCATTCATTCAGCAAACGTATATTAAATGCCTAGCATGTATTTTGCACTGTTAGACACTGTGAAAAATACCAAGATAAAGAAAACATGGTCTCTGACCTCAAAAAATTTAGGATTGCTTTGGAAGAGAGAAGTCATATGCATATAATTTTAATACACATTAGAATACAAGCACATTAAAAGTAAACATTGCTTCCAGCTGACAAACTATGGTATTTGGCCAAATCTCAACCATTATAAATATACTTCACAAGTAGTAATTCATTTCCTATTAATGATTTTTAATCATTAAAGAGAGAAAAAGAAAAGTCATGGGAAGTATTTCCCCCAAAAAAACTATTTTTTTAGTAGGACCACAAGTCAGTGTTACTTTGATTCACTTAAGAAACTGCTAGAAAAGAAGAAATATCTTAATTTCATAGGCATCCTGGCTAGGAAAATGCCTGCTAAAGAGGTCTCTGTTTGTTTTCTGCCCCATTATCAAAGCAAAGTAGGTAGGCTATATATGACCATAGTCAATTTTTTAATCCTGATATTTTGAGGTCCCCAGTTTTCTCCTATATGTTAAAATTTTACCCTAATTAGTTATATTTTAAAGAATAATAATTGTTTAAACCTTCTAGAGGCCTACTTGGTTGGGAGTCACATAGAACGTAGGCTTAAAACCTATTTCTGCCAAGTGTGTCACCATGGGCAAGAAACTAACCCTTCTGAGCCTTACTTCTCCATTTTAAAAATGAGAGGGTTGGATTGGATTACCTCTCAGGTCTTCTCTAGCACTAAATCCATAATCTCATTATAGCTTCATAGTCTTTCAGAAAGAACATTTCAGGGGAGTTGCAATTTCTTTGAGTAAATAGTAGAATCTACCTCTCAATTTTTAGTTGTTTAAATAAAAGTTCACTTTAAATCATTGACTATTTATTAATCATCTACTACATGCAATGATATTCAGCTTAATACTTATTGCTTAATTGGTTTATTTTTATGACACTTCAAAATGAGTTCTAAAATTACGCCCCGAAGGTTATGTGTTTGTTTCTGCTTTTTTTCCTCCAAAATTGAATAACTAGCTAACTCATCATGCTCCAAAATGTATATCACAGTATTTAATAATTCTTGCAGCCACATATCTTTTCATATTAAAGCATCATTTCTCAGTTTGGTTTTGCTCAGGTAATAACACTTTATGATAAAAGCGATCTTATCAAGAACATTAATTAACATTTTAAATTATGTATTAACATGAACATTGAATTGTTAAATAATTTGAAGATTTTCTTAATGGCATGAGAGTTTAGGAGCTGAGATCCACGGTGTGCATAAGATCATATGGAATTCACTGAACCACTTCTCCTTAGTTTTATCTGTTACAATCATAAGAACTGTCAACATTTAAAATATTTCTTTTGGGTCTACACATTAAGAACATTTGCAAACAAACCATAGTAGTCAAATAGTGAATAGATGATGCCAAAAATGTTAAGTAAATTTTTGCAATCCCAATATGATCTACAGAATATACCAGCTAGCCAGGATTTGAGTAGGGTGGAGAGGTCAGCCATCCGTTGTGTTGAACCAAAATATTTTAATTGGGGTAGACTAGAATATCACACTATCTTTTCACCTAGCTTACAATACAATATTAGGTATGTCCTTTGATTTTTGGTACCTTAGACCAATTGTGTTAAATTCAAATAAAAATGGAGGCCACTAAACCATACATAAGGATCCCTGAAGACTACATATGACTTAGTAAACCACATATTAACCATGTATGTTTTAGTGTATTTTTATTTTCTGAAATATTTCCCAATTATATTTTAACCTGGTGCACACAGCACCCAAGAGTGTTGTGGGCTGCATTCTGGTGATGTATTTAACACTTTGGCCTTAGATAACGTACATCAATTGAATGATCTGTCCAAGTGAATATTTGTTGAACCTTTATAAAAGTGCTATTTCTGAATGGTACTACCAACCATTTCTTTCATGATTACTTGTATTTCTGTTTAGGGTCATATATGAGCCACAAATTATGAATTTTTTTCACAGAATGAGACAAGGTAATGTTAAGAATGTCATGGACATCTTCAGCTTTGTATATTAGAAGAGAACCCAATATTCTTTCTATCAGAATGGTGTTTGTGTGTTTCTGTATCTGTAACACATAAATTTAATAAGGTAGCTGTTTCCTTGCATCACTATTGGTAACAGCAAAAAATTGTATACTTTTATATTTGCATTTAATATATACTTCATTTTTAAATGTATGTATATGCAAGTCAATGAAGTCAAGACTGGATAATAGAAAAATGGTAGAGTATTGCAGCCTGCTTAAGGATTAAGTATAAGCAGCCCACCGAAAATCTGAATAGAATGCTAGCACCTTCTCCTTTTCCTAATGTCGATGCTGCTGCTTAATGAATAATTTGAAATTCTCTTTCATTTGATATATCTTAAGTTGAACTTACTAATCGGTTTCTTCCTTCCAAATTTTTCAGTCGAGCCAGTTTAGAGAGACAACATGAGACATTTGTGATGCACTATATGAATTATTTAGATATATTTTTATATTTGTTGATCTATGTACAATAGACACCCTCTTCAAAAAAATCCATCCATACAACTCCCTCTATACAATGTACATTGACTGAAAACTGTTAATTTATCAATTATTAACAGAAAGAAAGAGAACGTCCTTTAATTGGTCTACAAGCCTTTGTTAAGCACCTACTACGTACCAGATACTCTAGTAAGTACTAGGGATACAGGGTAAAAAGTGAAACAGTACCAACCCCCTAACTTTGATAGTGTGGTATTTAACACTGACCATTGTAACTGACCAGAGCTGTGTTGCTTCGCAACATTACATCACTTCATACAAGTCAGCATTTTTCTGTAAAGTTTTTCATCTTAGTCCTTCCTCGTGGACCAATAATTTGCCATTTTTAATAACATTCTAATTTAGTCGATCATTCCCTAATTATTGGGCACATTTTGTTTTCTAGATTTTAGTAAACAGAACCTGCTTACCCAGATTAGAGCTGGATAATTTTAGAAGGATAGATTTAACAACTAATGTAGCATATTCTAAATTTTATGTACTAACTAATTCTTCCCCACAATTATTTGCCACTTACTCTGTCCAAATATATATATGTGTATATATATATGCACATATATATACACACGTATTTGTGACTATATACATATACATACAATGCATGTGTGCGTATTTATATGTGTGTGCGTGTATGTATGTATGTGTGCATGTATAAAACAAAGTGTTTTTTTTCCATCAAAATTTCACTTGAGTTGTCTGCTGAGACCAGTTTTAATTTGTTTTGAAAACTCAGCACTTGTTCATTTCTCAGATCTAAAGTTAGAATCCATTGAGCTGTGCCTCAGTACATTTTCCATTTTCATCTCCTCTTGTCAGAAAGTGTGCCATTCATTTAATCCTTCATTACGACCAAACAGCAATATGTAGACAGGGTGAACAAAATGAGCCATTTTGTTTTAAAACAGATTGCAGATGAAAGGAAACCATTCATTTCGTGCTTACTTGCTGTAATTACTAGACCACTAATTACTCCCAATCACTGACATCCAGGGTCAATGAGGATGACAACAGGAACATCAAAGGCAAGATGGGCTCAGCGAATGACAGGTTTCCCATATTCCAGGCTGCAGTATATTTTTATGGTTACTGTTTTCCAGTCGATGTAGAAAAACATTCAAGATTGCTGAATGTTTACTATTATTTCATTCGCAGTTTGACGGTGAGAACATGTATATGAGTATGACAGAGCCGAGCCAGGACTATGTGCCAGCAAGCCAGGTGGGTTAATTAATCTTCTCTGCCTTGTTTCAAATTGTAATTAAACAAATTCAAAGAGTTGCATTGCAAATGAGTGGCACTATCAGTAACTGCTGCAATCAGGAATAATCATAATTTATAAACAAAGCATTTAAGCCTTGTTTCCAGTTAATGAGATAGAGCTGATAAAACACCGGAGTTGGCGTTTGTTGAAAGATGCTACCTTGTTTCCTCTCCAGAATGCAAGCAGCTGTTTTGCCAGCATGATCTTTCCTAAACAGTTGTTTTACCTTTAGGAAATAAAGTCTTTACAGGTGCAGGTTATTTGTGCTCCTGACTGCAGACAAGTTAATCATTATAAGCTGCACATGTCACAAATAGCTTTAATTATCCGCTGTTAGGCCAGTTTTAGACCAAGTGTTGCATTTAGAGCAGAAATCATATGGCTGGAGAAGGTTTGCCAAGAATGAAACCATCAGCAGTACTATAATGATTCTCTCAAAATCTACTATGAGGTTTTCACTTCTAGGCCAAAATATATAGTATGATGAGGCTCTTCAAGGGCATAGTTGAATCCATTTTGCTGGAAAGAGTTGGCAAAGCCTTTAGTCAGGAGACACAATGATGACAAAAGTACAATGGAAACAAAAGGGACATTTATACTTTTAAAAGAAATGCTCATTTGTTTGTTAAGATTCTTAAACTTAGGTCTTTAGCCCAGAGAGAAAATTTAGAAGCAAAGTGTACTAATTATAACTATCCCAGACTATACACACAATATAGGATAACAGTTATATGGGAAAGAGGAGAGAAAAACCAAGGAAGATTTGGGTATGGTCATCATGTGGACCTTTTCTTCCTTGTATTTTATAGGAGTGGAAATCATTTCAGTTTTAAGTCTGATAAGTCAGATAAGTCAGAACAGCAGGAGTATAAATTCATATACAGTGATTTAAATACCTACCTTCTGAATAAGATAGTTTCCAACTCTAAGTCTATGATCCTGTAATCCTATTCTATCTTTAATAAATTGGCCAGAGATAGGCTGTTAAAATGTTGCACAATAATTGTTTTGAAACTTCCATTCCTTGATCATTAATGTTTTTAAAGTAAACACTTAGGGTTCAACCAAAAAATGGTATTTTGGGTTTCCTTGTCTCTAGACTCCATTTTCTTTTGGTCTGTTGCAGTAATGATTATGAGAATGCCTTTGGAAGCCTTACTTTTGCATTTAGGGTTCTCATGTGACTGAATTCATCAGCTAAAAATGCTCTAAGATCCATAGGTGGTTGTGAATGGAATTGTTTGATTAAAAAATGAAAAATGTTATTATTAATTTTTTTTTCTAACCATCAATCCCCAAACTGTACTGACAAGTTTAGTATTACTATTAGATTAAAGCAACCTCATGTCGTCTCATTTGTGCCTTTAGGGTTTTGAAGTGCAGGGGCTAATTGAATTTGTTTGAAACAGTAGAAACACAAACTCAGTGAATGATTACTGTTATAAAGCAGCTGCTCCCTTTCAGAGAATCATTAGGTTGGTCTTGAAGAGTTTTGAAGAAAGCATTGTAAATTTGCAGCTGATATATGCTTTCTGCTTCCCCTAGCACCACCCCCTAGATTTTTAATGGAAGCATCATGGATAATTTAAGCATCAGTCTAAAAATCAAACAACATTTTGAGTTTTAAATTTTTATGCCATGTATTCACCAAGCACATTTTAAATACCAGTGATCTCATTTACCGAGGTAAAAACAATCCCAAATGATTTTTTTTTTGTATTTTTGAAAATGATGGTAGGTTTAGATTCATTTTCTTTTAATAATTTAACCTTTTTCTGAAAGCATTTTTTAAAAATTGAGCTTTGCTAAGGATTCAGTTAGTGTAAGATAGTTCATACGCTGGGAGAAATTAACTTTACAAATTAAAGTCGCTGAATAATCTTAGAATTTACACTTGAGGTCTCCCCTCCCCCCCTTTCTTTTTTCTAACTGTAATATGGTATTTTCACAAAACCATTACCTGGTATTATTTTAGGGAATTTTAATCAATTTATCCCCTTTAGGCTAAAATAAATAAGGCTTCAGTCATCCTGCAGCTAAAAAATAGTTTTGTTCTTTTTCCTACATAACATCAAACATCTGCATAGTTTGGTAATCTTAGACAACTTGCCTCACAGCATCACTCAACAATTATAATTTCTGTTCAATTTTCAAATCCGAACATGCTCTGGGACTTATAGACTAAGTTGCTAAGTAGCAACATATGGCACACTACTGCTCCTGTGATGTTGCTGCAAGCAAATAGCATAATTCTATACTTGAAATGATTTTTATAGAAAGCCATTGTTGGAACTGAGCCAGAAGTGTAAGTATACTGTAAAAATTAATGATATTCTTTTAGACAGTCCCAAAGGGCTGTTTGGCACTGCTCTCTACTGCATGCATTCTATACCTCTTATGCTAGTGTACACAAGCCTTTTTTGGATCTAATTCTGTAGTTGGTAGGCAGCTTTTAAATTAATTACACCACCCATGATATGCCTGCCAACTATGTAATAAAAACACATGACATTTCTACTGCTCTCTGGATTTCATTCTTAGAACATTTACCACATTGCCTTATAATACTTCTAATTGTGGTGACCTCTTAGTGTTTCAGTTATAACCAATTTAACTTATTCTTTCAGGGGATTGAGTTTGAGTTATACAAATGGAAGAGGTTTCATGTTATTTAAGAAATGCATACAGCTCGGTACAAAATATGTTCTTCCTTTCTAAATTATTCACTCAATGGAGTGAATTGAAAAAAAATGTTAGCAAGTAGATCAGCCTTCTGGACTAGGAAATTCAATATCACAGACTCTGAGAGTTGGAAGAGTCTATTGAAATAACCGAGTCTGAACCTTTCATTTTAGAAATGAGAAAACTGAGGTCTGGAAGGGTGAAGTCATTTCACAATGTCTGGATATGATTATAACCAAGATTCAAACCCAGGCCTTTTGACTCCAAGTCCAGTAGACAGAGGTCACCTCTCATGTAATGTACCCTTTATCACTTCATTGATGTTGGTTTCTGTTCTAATGGTCTAGGCCACTCTTTCCTAACCTATATGTCAGCACACATCAGTGCTTAGGGAAAGCAAATTGGACCCTTCCAGTGGTTTGGGTATCTCCTATGAATAGACTTCCACATGAGCCAGTGGTGGACAATTAATCAATCAATCCCATAGACATTGGGACCTTGTTTCATCTAGTTGGGCCTTCTGAAGTGGTAGAAGCATGTATCATTTCCCTGCATGAAAAAGCTTAGGAAGCATGGTTCTCTAGTTTAAAAATAGTAGCAGCAACAATAATGACCACAAAACTCCAAACTTTCTTTCATTGAAGTGGACCTAGAGAATCCCTTATACCTTACTGTCAGACTGTCACATTCACATGATCTGACTAGGAGAAATTGAGCAGATTTAGTTCCTTGTCTATCCTCGTTAAAACTACATCCTGCATTCTTCTGAAAGCTTTTAAATATATATTTATATGTTCACTTTCCAACACAGCTAAGTTGGAGTTTGATCAGAGGTGATGCTGGAATTTGGGTCTCTGAGTGTATCTGACTGTGCTCTTGGACAAGAAAGATGAAAGATTCTAGCAGAGCAGTTGGTGCATATAGCTTAGAGCTAGCTCTAATGCTAACTTCAGTGACTTCAGAAATTATATTTATCTTATGTGAGGCTAGTGTGTTAGAAAAAGAAAAAAAATAAGGGAAAATCATGGAATCTTGGCCCTGTATTAGATTTCTTTTTTTAAAAGTTAATTATTTAAGGTGGGTTTTTTCCTTCAAACTGAATATCACTGCATAATAAATTTTTTGTTGTTCAGTCATTTCAGTCATACCCAACTCTGTGACCCCATCGGGGTTTCTTGGTAAACATACTGGAGTAGTTAACCATTTACTTCTCTGTATCATTTGACAGATGAGGAAACTGAGGCAAACAGGGTTAAGTGACTTCTCCAGGGTCACCCAGCTACAAATGTCTGAGGCCAGATTTTAACTCAGAAAGTTGAATCTTCCTGACTTCAGTACACTTCTGCACCACCTAGAGGTGCCCTTCCATAGTAAATAAAGTGGTTAAAAACATTTTTTATTTAATTTAGAGAAGTTTTTCAGCTAATCATGACAGCTTAAAATTATTTTAATTTTAATTTATAATTATTAAAAAATCTCACATATGAGACAAGGGTATTATTATTTTGACCATGTCTGTATTTTCGTCAATATAGTGAACTTCCAGTGAGCAACTTCTACCATTGCAGGTCACCACCTTTTTTCCAATATAGACTCTTAGAGAGTTGCTTGGAACACTGAGAGATTAAGTGGCTTGCAGAGGGTCACATAGCTAGTTTGTGTCAGAGATGATGCTTGAATCTCCAAGTCTTCCTGTCTCCAACACCCGGAAGCTCTCTCCGGACAGTACCTTGCTGCCTCCCACTTGCATTGTATGTACGTATGTATGCCAGTTGCTAAGGGAAGCCTACTTTAATGATGATGTAAAAATTATCTTGTGAGGCCCATCATACAAGGAAAGGAAAATTGAAACAATTCCTCTAACAAGCACTTATTAAGGATCTACTATTTACTGTGCTAAGCTTTATGGGTATAACAAAAGTGGAGGAAAAAAGTGAGACCATCATAGTGCTGTTTAGATTAAATTGAGGATTAAATTTATCTTTTTATGAATATATCACTTCAAGAAGATTTTGTCACTGTATATACATGCTTAATTAATTAGCCTTTGTTAATCTGATTTTGTAAGCTATACTTTTCCTTCGTATTTTGTATCTTGTCCAGAAATAATGTTTCAGGCTATTTTTTTTTCATTTGTTGCATTCAACATTCATTATTACACCTCCCATAAAGTTTTAAAATGGTTGAGTACCACTGCTTTTCTATCTCTGGTTCTATTTCTTACTTGCCCTCAAGATCAAGAGTAATAAAATACAGAATAAACACCTTTTAATTTTGTTTATTGGACTCTAACAAATATTTGGTTTTATCAGATTCCTTTGCAGTTGATATATCAATACTGCAAAGGCTGTGAAAACATACACACACATACACATAAACATATATATTATAAAGTTATAACTAGCACAATTCAGTATCATGCATTCATTTTAGATAACGGCTAGAAATTAGTATGTGCAACAGAAATATCTAACTTTGGGTATGACATATATACATACACATAAGAAAAAACATTTCCAGGTTCCTTTTCTGCAGAGGAATCTTTAACATCTGTGTTGCAATTATATACAGTTACATATGTGTATATGTGTGTGTGTGTGTAGATAGATAGATATATGCATATATATAATATACACACATAGATTTAGATTTGAAAAACAGTATAAACAACATACTTTAACGATATACTTTCCTGACAAGGAAATTCACTCACAGTTTGGGGGCTGGATGGGTTATGAGATATAAACCTAAGAAATACTCAAGGGAACATATTTTAAGGGTACTTTATTTAAAATACCTTTCTTTCTTTTGGTCCATAAAATACCTATGATCATGACATGAATTTGAACTACAAATTAAAACAACCTTCCTTTTGGCAGAGGCTCCAGAAGGAACATCGACTTGACCTTGTGACCTTTGACCCAATAAAATGATAAAACTGCCATGCTTTGATTAATCTAGTTAGTCTAACAGAGTCTGGCATCTCAACAAGCCCAAACTAGTTACTCAAACCAGTCTTCAGTGTAACATTCAAATGATTACTCTGTGCAATCCCGGAGGTATTCATTACAGACAAAATTGCTCTTGTTGCCTTGCATACAAGCTGAGTTTTCAATGGGAAATGAAAGGCTGCTTGGAAAAATAGGCCACCTAATTAAGTTAAACTACTCTAGCATTTGGCTTGACATCTTCATTACTCAAAATTAAAAAGATGCTTCACTTGAGCACACAAGTTACTATTGTTTATGTTGTTTTCTTCCTAAATTGGCTTCTTACATAGAAGTCTGTTTTTCAGAATTATATCTTGTAATAGCTCACATATTTCTTGCAGTTTATAAAAATGTCTTAATAGCCTGTATAGACAGTCATAACAGGTACGATCCAAGTAGGGAATGCTTGCCTTAAGAGTCCAGTGATTTTAAAAGGCCCACCAATCTTTTAGCATATTTTTCTAATATCGCTTGCATGTTGCTGTTAATATTCAAACTATTCTCTCCCCTTCCCCCTGCCTTTCTCTTATTTACAAGTTTAATACTGAATCTGTTTGCTCTACGTGGTCTCCTCGAGGAGTAATTGAATTCAGAGAAGATTTGGGGAACATCTGCAGGTTTAAACTGAATTCCATTTGTCCACTGCTTTATGTAGCTCCATAGTGCAGCTATTTTAAGAGCATTTTAAAATGTAAACACATGTAGAACACACCATCTACTGATTGCCAGATCCTAGTCAGTGACACTAATGAGGCTGTTGACAGGTTAAATGTTGTGTATCATATACATTTCCAAGCTGTGGGATTTGTGAGGGTAGGGCTCATTTTTTATTTCAGAATATAAATATTTGTTGCCGAATATGCTTAAGAATTTTATTGGGACTGTCTTGTAGTGTGTTTTTCAAGCATTAGGGAGAATATGTTTTCTTGATAAATTCTCCCCAAAAGATCTGAATTGTAGAGATTGTTAAAGTAAGATTGTTGCTTCAGCAGTAACTCTTCAAGACCTACTGAGACACATGAGTACCTGGCCAAGGATGTCATGTTGGTATCTCACCCATCCCAGCTAGCCAGTAGTTTTGATAACTTTTGAAAAGTATTACTTTATTACTTTACAATCTTGAATTTAGAAGTTTTTCAGTTGTGTTTAATAAATGAGCAGATGAAGAGATGAAAAATTAACCTGACTCCTTAATTTCACAATCTCACATTTTTCAACTTCATCTTTCTGACCTTCCATGGAACATATCTAACAATAAATACAGCAGAGAACTGGAACAGTTTAGTAAATCCAAAATAATTGAATGATGGATGATTCTACATCTCTAAGCAGTCTCCATTTCCAAAGAGTTGAAAGATAATAATAAATAATGTGTCATCAGTACCCCTTCTTGGTATTTAGGGATGAATTGTTTCTCCCCTTTTAATTATGTGAAAATCGAGGCTCCTAAAGGGTCTTCTTAAGGTAACTCTGCCACCTCCCATCTTTTGCTCTGCCCTGAGTCTATTTTCCTTCTTCCCCAAAGAAGATGCTTGTTTTGGCTTCATTCTTCTCTTTGGACAGAAGCTTCACTCATTTGTCCTTAAAATCGGATAAGTATTCTTAAGATATGCTAGAGAAGTAGAAGCACTATTTTTAATATAAAATGGGAGAATTTAGAGTTTGAAGACACAGTAGAGATCATCTTCTCATTTTGTAGATTAAGAAATTGAGGCCCATAGAGGTTAAGTGACTAAGGGTTAAGGCCACACAAATAGGAAATTAATAGTTTGGATGTAGTCTTATAATCCAAGAAATTCATAGTGACTTAAAAATGTATTTGTGATTTCTTGGGAGAATTTGCTTTGAAGTAGTGTTAGACAAATTACTTCAATGCTAGTGAATTGTCAAATTTGTTCATAAATAGTGGCAATTGACTCTCTGTGTAAGAAATCTAAAAGGGTGATTTCTGGAGGTCTGCCCAGGAATGAATTGTTAAGCTGACATGGACACAGTTGAAAGTAATAATAATGATAATATAACTAATGATGATGATAATAATTATTGATATAGCTAGCATTTATATAGGACTCTATACAGTTTACAAAGTGTTTTACACATGTTATTTTATGTAATCAGTAAAAAGGCTAAGTTTTGATAGTAAATATATTTACACAGGACATACACATCCCTTTCCTATAAATTTCTTCTCACTGTGTGTCAATAGCAACCATTAAATTCAGTCGGCCTGTTTTGGCCTGCCTTGATTTTATGTTAGAAATATGTGGTCAGAAGGTGAGTGGACTACTCTTTCACCTTTTCTTCCAGAACTTACTGTCATAACAAGTTAGGCTATTTTATGGTCTCACATCCAGTTTTTCAACAAGCAAAGTCATGGGCTAAATTTGAAAATATTTACTTCAAACCTCCCCCCACCACCACCAAAATTGTTCACTTTATTCTCTCTTTTGACTTACCTCATGGTGTTTCTGTGATAATCTAGTGAGGTGTGGAAAGTATTTTGAAAACAATAAAAACTTTATGAAAATGTAAAAGGGTGCTATCTTTTTGTCCCATTCTAAGGCTGCCCTTCTCTGTAGCTCTGCTACCCCTTCCTTTCCTATAATTTCCTCTTTCTTTTCTTAGGTATGCCTAATCTTGGCCTTCCTTGCTTCCTTCCTTTCCTATTTCTGTCCTTTACTTCCTTCTCTCCCTCCATTCCATCCTTCACAAAAGATTCTAACACTCTCTAGGACCACATAATGTATATACTCTCTAAATATGCCTTTCTCTCTGATTGATCCTAGATCAAATTTTAAGACCTAAAATTCCTGAATATTGGCTGAGACCTCCTGTAGTTAATCTTTTTTTTTTTTTGGTCCAGGCTTGGGTCATCATTGGTAGAAGGAACTTCTTCAATCATCTAGATTAACATACTGCCTATAGTACATAGTCTTAAATAGTTTCCTAAGGCAAAGACAAATTGATTTACCTGTCCATTGTCACACAATATGAGTCAGAGGTAGGACTTTAACCCAGGTCTTTCTGCTTCCAAGGCGTTATAATCCTCTTCCTCTATCCTGCCTGTCTTCATTAAACTAGAAAAAAATCACCCCTTTTCTTGAATCTACTTCTACATCCAGTCTCTTCTCTGGACCTCCTCTCTACTTTAGAACCAGTATCCTTAATAGTGCAGAATCCTCTTCTACCTCTCGGTCCATTTTAGGTGCTTCCTAGTAAGAGAGTAAGAATTACTTGTCATAGTATGTTGTAGAGAATTTTCTTTCATTCTAAATCTTTGAATCAGGGTGAGAGGGAAAACCCAAACAGAACAATGTGCCTTTAACTCTGTAAAGTTACCTCTCTTACTCAGTATTAATATTCTATCTACATTGTATATCTATGTATATACATATCATATATTGTGTGTGAACATATGAATATATATTATACATATATTATACGGGCCAGGTGTGATAAAGTAAGGCTTCCTTCCATATATGGATTGGACTAGATAGCTCCTGAGATCCATTCCAACTCTCAAATTCTGTGTTTCCAATTTTGTTGTATAACATTTTACCTACTTACTACCTGTATAATTTTTGCTGAATTGTTTAACTTATCTGGACCCCCTCTTACATGCACACAGACATACAGACACACATATACAAATACACATTCAACTCAAATTAACCTGTGATCTCATTAATGAAGATTTGCAGATTGTAACATATGCTTGCTCATTTTATATTCTTATCCATGACCTCCCCTAAGTTCATTGCAATGGTTGTGGTCCACAAACTGGGGAACTTACTCCCTCAAGTCTTGAGTTTTAGATATAGATATAGATATAAATAGATATGCACATATATCTATATATACAAATACATACATATCTATGTGTGTATATGTTTATTTATATTACATATATAATAGAATCTGCACATCTTCAGTAATGAGGTCACAGATTAATTTTAGTTGAATGTATGTGTATCTATGTGTACATTCATGTGAGAGAAGGTCCCAGTAAGTTAAGCAAGTCAGCAAAGGTTATAGAGATAGTAAGTAGGTACAATGTTATACAATGGAACCTAAATCATAGAACATGAGAGTTGGAATGGATCTCAGTAGTTATCTAGTTATAGATAGGGACAGAAAGAGAGAGATACAGAATAGATAGATAGATAGATATACCACTACTGGACAGAGAGATACAGAATAGATAGATAGATAGATAGATAGATAGATAGATAGATAGATAGATAGATAGATATACCACTACTGGACTCCACAGATACAGTGTCTCACTTACGTGCCATCATCTCTGCCTGTTGCAAATTTCTGGAACTTGACTCACCCGGTCTTTCTCCTTTTATTTGCTGGTTGTACCTCCTTCAATAACCTTTCCCACCCTGGAAATCTTTCTTATCTCTGGGCCTTTGTCATCTCCGGTATGACTTACCTCTCTATTCATTAAGCAGCCCCTGGTTTTGACAGCATTTCGAGCCTCAAAATGTTTTAGACTCAGTTCAAGTAGACAAACAACCACTTCCTAGACCCACTAATCATTAGAAATAAGTGAGATGTGTTGTCCATTCTGTCCATGTTACCTAAGGAGATAGTTTTGTCTAATTGTAGGAAGCAGAAACCAGATCCTCCTGTATTCCATTAATACATATGCCTTGGGTCAAAACACTATTTACAGGGTATATGCTTCAACAACTCCTTGGTTGTGAATAGAAGAGGAAAGAGATAACATCTGGATGGCCCAAGTGCAGCAGTGGTATTTACATGCTTTTAGAGAATAATAAAAACTAGAGGAAGGTATTCATTGTGTTGGGTAGAATGTCTATGTAGGATTTACAGAAGGAGACATAGACAAGTATTGCTTAAGATAAGACATGGATAAGTTGGAATCTCCAATGGTGTATAGAGTATTCACACCAACAAGATCAAGGATTCATAGAGTCCTAACCAGGAATAGTCTCCAGTTGTTTTGAGTGTATGGTAACTCCAGATCCCTTAACAGTAACACTGTATGTTGTGGAAATAACACGAGATTGGAAATCTGAATACCTCAGTTGGATCCCCAGGTATGCCTTTTCCCAGTTGTTTGACTTTAGTTTCAATCCATTGACTTAGCCCTGACTATAAACAAGGCACTATGCCAGGAGGTATGGATACAAAGAAAAAAAATCAAATAGTCTCTGACCTAAAGAAACTCATTGCAATGCAGCAGGGAGGAATGGTATCAGTGGGGCAGGGCAAGTGGCCTAATATCCATGGGCCTCAGTTTCCTGTTCTGTAAAATGAAGGTGTCAGACCAGTTGATCTCTAAGATCTCTTCTAGTTCTAAATCTTCTGATTGCTTGAAAATCCCTATCTATCCATATATACTATTCCAGAACCCCTGAAATTGATCACTTGCTGTGACAAAACAATGAATTCCTATGATGAGGGTTTTGCCCCTGACATCATATGGCCATGGCCCAAGACCTTGATGCGGAGAGCTCATCATTCACTGTGAATACAACTTGTCACAATACCTGAACTTTGTCCTTATGACAAGGCTGATACAAAGATGTCTCCTTCCCCAGTAGGGAAACTCTAGTAAATGATACTAGTTTCACAGAGGATAAGGCAGCAACTCTGGAAAAGAAGCTTGAGTATAGGACTCTGAGTAATTAACCCTAGTAGAACAGTCACTAATGGGATGGGAAGGCTCTAAGCCATTAGCCTAGGGTTATGATTGATGTCCATTGAACTGAGCTTAAGATGTAACAAGAATCTATGCCAGATCAATTAGGTCAGTCAGTAAGTCCCCAAGAATTTGTTATCTGCTTACTATATGCCAAGTGCTATGCTAAGCCTAAGGAATAAAAAGAAAGGGAAAAAACTGGTCCCTGACTTGAGAAGCTCACATTTTAGGGGGGAAATCAACCTGCAGACAACCATGTATAGGCAAGATAAATACCATGCAAATGGGAGGCAATTTCAGGGAAAAGACAACTGGTAATAGTGGAGTCTCTGGCAAAGTCCTCTTGAAGAAGGTAGAATTTGGGATAAGTATAGAAGGAAGCCAAGGAAGACAGTATATAGAAATGAGGAGAGAAAGCGCTGTTGGAAATCCTGAACTTGACCATGGTGAACAAGAGGACATTTTAAATAAACTTTTGAATAGGTTTCATAGGGAAGCTTTGTCCCTAGACAACAAACCTGTGAAAATAATCTCTCTTTTTTCTTTGGAGTCAATAAAATATAATTTTAGGTACAAGCTAATATTGCCCCTTGGATATTCTCTAGTTGCCTGCCTCATCCCTTGCAGGTCTACCTGATCTCTAGCTTCCAGATAACCTTTACCCACCCCATCCTGCTGTCACCTGAGCTTATTTTGTGGCAACTTTCTAGAATTTCCCCTTTTACAATTTTACTTTTTCCACACATGGCCATGCACACAGTAGGCTCCGGGTAAATATCTATTGAGTAAATGAATGTCATGTCAGAAAATTAATGGTTTCTTGAGGCATTGCCCTTTCCCTAACCTGAGAAAGAAAAATTGATGTACACAACGAAACAAAAGTTGTACCTTCCACAATCATATATTTTGATAACTGTTGCTTGATAAATTAGTACATTGTATGTTTTTATAAATGAATGTGATTTATTGCCATTGTCTAACATGTGAAGAAAGACAAAAAAATTGTTTGCAGGATCATTGGCTTGAGCACATGAATGGCACTGTTGGACAGTTCTTGCTGAATGTTCAGATGATTTATGTAACAGACCGAAGGTTGCCACAGTAATACATTATAGTCTCAAGCTATCAAACTTGGTTCATGCAGAGACAAAAGAAGCTGAAAAATACTTACTTCTGAAGGTCCCCATCCACCCTTGGGGGAAAAAAATGAGAGATAATACTGATCTTTTTTAAACTCTTGGAGAAACATGGGAGGGACACTTTCCTATATTATTGTAATTTCAGAATGTATACAGAGTCCATTTATTTTTATATTCTAATGACCTCTTTCCTTCATTTTTATTTTGAATTAATTATTTGAACTGTGGAAAAAGAGCATCTAAAAAAGATGAAATCTTTTTAAATGACATTTACTTACTCTTGGTTTTAAGGATGTATGTTAGATATTAAAAATTAAGGCATAATGTAATGGTAATGCATTTTTCTTTTCATAATGAAAAACATTTTAAAACGATAGCTAAATTTATAGTAAATTAAATTTATTCATGATTATGTGTACACTCACAGAGGTAAATTTGCCGTATATGAAAAGCCATGTGATATAGCAGAAATAGTGTTGGATTTTTGGAATAAGAGGTCTTGGAATTGAATCTTGGTTCTACTTATTACTACCCCTGTGACCTTGACCTAGAAGCTTAACTTCTCAGGCCCTCCATACATTGATATTAGTAAAATGAGGGAGTGGACTAGATTAAGGTGCCTTTCAGCTCTAACATTTTGTGAAGTCTGACTTTTTGATAATAAGGCTTCCTGTCATCAAAGATAATATTCTGTATTCTGATTGTTCTGGGTGGGCAGAGGCTTACAGATGCAAAGAATCATGTAGAAAAAGAAGAAAGGAAAGGTTAAGAAGAATTTCCTCTTCTTTGATTCTGGTCAGCAAAAATTAGTACTCTATCCTTGACACATGTGAAAATGAGAAGTATCTGTAGTCAAAAGGAAAGCCTGCATAAATTAGCATTCCACTTCCACATATATCAGCATACCTATAGCAAAAGAGAATGTGAATTGTACAGAGAAATAAGGGAAACACCAAACTCAGGAATGAGATATGTAAAATATTGGCTTTGAACATGGTTAAGAATGTGGAAGTGAAATGATGGCAGAAATGAGACCTTAAATAAATGAGATGAATTGATGAAAATTAGATAGTTTGTGAAATTGGTGTCTTGCAACAAGGACATAGGTAATGTATCCATAGTCAGTAGATAACATCTCAAGGAGAATGTTTAGTTTACACAAGTATGGTTTTCAAGACAGATATCCTGCCCTAGACTGGGGCAAGGTGATCAATCACGAACTAATCTAACTCAAAAGAAAAGATCACTAACCCCATGGTCTCTGAATTCCATTCTCACCAGAATGACTGGATCATTAATAGGGTTTCTTCATCATGATCTTCCTAAGGAGGGGAGGTCTTGTCAGGGAACAGGAAGGTAATTTGTTGCATAATCAAATTGATGATTTGATTTGACTTTGTTTTTTTAAAAAAAACACATAATTTTTTTCCTTTGGGGATGATAGGTACATAGTAAATCTCTGTATTTTTTAATCTTTGCAAGTTGCCTAGGGCACTAAGAAGACCATGGATCATAGATAATAGCTAGAAGAGGCCTTAAAACTCAGCAAAATCAGCCCCCACCCCACACCCCAGTTTTATAGATGACAAAACTGAGGCCCAGAAAAGTTTAATGGTTTGCCCAGGGTTGAACGGCTAATAATTGTCTGAGGTAAGAGTCAAATTTAGGTTCTCCTAATTCTAGGCCTAGCCTTCTGTCCACTACATAACACTCCCTTTTAAGTATAGTTTTTTTATTACAAATTAATAAATTGTTATTCTTGTTTGCACCAAGCTACCAGGAAAGGATCACTCATGGTTGAATTCACCACTGAGTTACACAAACCAACACAGGGAATCAAACATATGCTGGAGAAGATACAACACAGAACAATCCAAACTAGCCCTAAGTGGTAACTTCAGTAATCTGTATTTATCAACACTCAGTATAGAACCCTGTCCCAATTCCCTGCATACAAAACTTTCTAGTCTCTTTTTATTGTTAATTTGCAGAATTTGATCTCATTCCACTAAAACTATGGCAGCAAGAAAGGGGAGTAGACCATAGGATCCAGAATTTTGCTAAAAATATCTCTAATAAATGATCATTAAGCCACTGCATGAAAGCTCCCAGTAAGAGAATACCTACCATGCCAGGGCAGCCCATTCTATTTTTCAACAGCTCTGAGTGGTAGATTTTTTCCTTACACCAAACCAAAATCTGCTTTAGACAACACCCATCCCTTTTCTCTAGTGTCATGGTTCAGCATTCCAGGATCAAGCTAAACAAGTCCAGTCTCCTTCACATGATAGCCCTTCAAATACTTAAGGATGACTTTCATCGATTCATATCCCCTCATAGAGAATTCATATAAAGTTTGCAGTCCACTCAAATCCCCAAAATCTTGTCCCCCAAAATTGCTATCTAACCATGCATCTCCTATTCTGTGGTACTTATGAAATTGATTTTTTGAACTTGTGCAAAATTTTGCATTTATCTCTATTGAATGCCATTTTATTAGATTCTGCTCAGGACTCTAACTTGTCACATCCTGACTGCACAACATGTTAGCTGTACTATCTCTTTCAACTTTGTGTCATCTGCAAATTTCAGAAAGTTATATATGTATGTACATATATATATATATATATACATATGTATGTATGTGAATATATATACATACACACACACACATTTTTTGGAAATAAAAATATTAAGTAGTACAAGGCCAAACACAGATCCCTGGTGTTTCCCACAAGAGACCTAATTTCATGTTAAAATTTATCCTGATTAATTCATGACTATAGATCTAGATCATTCTCATTGATCTGTGACAACTCAGATCTTTCCACTGTGCTAATAGTGACAACATGAGAGACTTTAACAAGAGATTCCTAAAATTCAAATTATATGCTGAATGTATTTGGTTTTCCAGACTTGTTTAAATGCATCAGGAGCCATTCTAAATTGTGGTACTTAGAACTAAAACCGTAACACAGATGTGATCTAGCCAGGGCAGCCTCTAGTGTAGCAGACCTCTAATCTCCCACATTCTGGACTTACTGCTTCTAATGTACCCTAAAATCTCATAGTTTGGGGGCTGCCACTTCACATTCTTGAGTTATAGTTAGCTAGCATATGGACCACTAATGCCTTCAGATCTTTTCCACATGAATTCTTGTCTAGCCACATTTCTCTCTAACTATATTTGTGCATTTGATTTTTTTTAACCCAAATGTAATTTTTGCATTTTATTTCTATTAAACTTCATTTCTTTAGATTCAGTCATTTTTTAAAACCTGTTAAAATCTTTTGTCATCCACATTCTGATATTCAATGTATTTCCTAGTAGATAATGTAGTACAGTTGGAGAAAGGAAGACCTGGACTCAAATCCCTCCTCACACACATAATAGTTATGTGACAATTTGGAAGATATATTTTATAAGTCATATTTAAATTGTCATTAGCCTGCATTCCAGTTTCTTGGAGGGCTAACAGTCTTTCCAACTTTGGGATTCTGGACCTTGTATTAACCTTGTCTTTATAACTTTTCTTCAATAAAGCCAGGATCTTCCATCATTACTCACATTTTGATAAATTCATGAAGTTAACATTGTCATTTATAACCCTAAAATGCAATCTTGCTTTATAATGGTCAGCAAACCAATAAATAGATAATATACATCCAGCTAAAGAAAAATACACTTGTTTACAAAACTCAGTAAAGGTGTAAATTTTCAAATGCGAGTTTAATACATAGAGAAACAGTGTATAGTAGTTGTGCCTGGTGGTAGTAGGGACAATAGTGATTTCCTGTCATCCAGAAATGTGAAAAAAATACCATCTATACCTTTGTCCGAATCATCAACAAGTATTGAACAGTACAGGGTCAAGGACAAGAGCTCTGGCTTGCCACTACTCTTTGTGTCTGATTGTTCAACAAGTTCCAGATTCACAGTTCTACTTTTATTCAGCCTATATACTTTCGTCTTGCCCACAAAGACAGGTTATACAGGTATATTATGGGTTTGGAACTTTCACAATATACCATTCGGGTGACCCTTTTGCAAAATGAATTGGTCTAATATAATGTGTTCTTCATGAACCTATGATAGTTTATAATGATCACTTTTCCCTTTCTAAGTATTTACAAACCACTCCTTGGATAATAAGCTATAGAATTTTTCCAGGAATTAAAGTTAAGCTTCCCCACCTATTGTTTGAAGACTTCTGTGTATTCCTCTTTTGGGGGGGATGGGAGAGGGCAGGGGAAATAGAAACAACATCCAGGAGGAAATAATAGAAACTACAGAATAACTACAAATTGCATCAGATATCTGGGTATAATTCCACCAAGGCATATGAAAGGTTTGTTTTAATACAATTACAAAATGTCGCTCAAAAAAAATAATGAGGAGTTTAAGAAATTGGAGAGATATTCATTGCTCATGATTGGATAGAGCCAAGATAATGAAAATGATACTACCTAAATTATATATTTAGCACAATACCAATTAAACTAACAAAAGATTAATTTAAAAAGTTAGTTAAAATAGTAACCAAATTCATTTGGAGCAACAAAAGATCTAGAATTTGAAGGGAAGAAATGGGGAAAAGTAGGAAAGAAGATAAAATAGCACTTCTAAACCTCAAATTATGCTATATTTGGTGACATATTTCCAGTTTGACAAGAATCAATGGGAAAGCTGGAATGCCATTTAGCTGAAATTAGGTTTAGATCACCATCTTACTCTGTGTATTAGCAAGGCAATAAACACAACATCGACGATAATTGTGAATGTGCCTATATAGTTCTGTATTACAAAATATAAGAGACTCTCTGTATAGAAGGTAGAAGGAGTAAAACATTTATTCAGACACCAGATAACCAAATCCCATAACCATAAGTCCAACCCATCCAAGCAGCAAGCAACTCCCAAAACCAGTAAGCCTACTTTATCATAACAGCAAGGAATTTAAAACACAATATCATAGCATGGAGCCTCACCATCTCATAACCTTCTGCCCCCTGCTGGGGCCTTGCCACAAACACACTCACAGCATAGCCATATCTGCTCTCTCCCTCAGCTCTAACTGCTCTCTCTCAGCATTTCCTGTGACACACTTTCCTCTTCCTCTCAGCAAGCTCCTTCCATCACATGTAACTTAGGCTTCCTCTGGTATGCAGGTCACATGGCCTATTAGTGGATGGGAAAGATTTTCAAATCTAAATTGTCATTACACTGTGTATAGCACAATTAGCTTAAAATGGAGAGACCAAATATTAAAGGAGTTACCAGAAAAAGGATTTACCAGAAAAAAAATTACAGAAGAATATGGTTAAGGAAAATTCTCCCCCTAAACACATTTATAAAAAGTAGATACTTTACATAACTATGTCTAGGGGGAGAATCTGAACTGAGAGATAAAGGTGATCGCTAAAGATAAAAAAGATGATTTTTTTACATAAAATGGAAAAGATTTTGCATATTTTTCTGTATGCCTCAGGTACTTGAGTCCAGGTATGATGACCTGACTTGGCCCAATAGCATACACAACTTGTGCTAACATGGTAATGGTCCTTCAAACTCCTTATTACTTCAGATGAAAAGATAAAAGCTTCAAATCAGAAAGACTATCACTCCCATTGGCTGTCCACAGTTCTGTTCTCTGGTTGAGGTTTCTCGGAACTTGATCTCATTTGCCAGTGCTCCAGCCCTTCCATGCTGGCTGCTCCTTTGAGGTCTGCCCTCCAGTTTTTGCTTGCTCCTGTGACCTGACTTCATCTCTAAAGACTCTACGCATATGGCCATGCCTGTTAGATTGTAAGCTTATTGAAGGCAGGAACTTTCTTTTGCCTTTGTATCCCCACACTTAGCACAGTGCTTGGCACAGAGTACACACTTAATAAATTTTTTTTATCACTATCATCTGCACAAAATTGGCTGCCTTGAACTTCAGCAGCCCTAGTAGGTAGGATATCATCATCATTTTGCCTGTATAAACACTCTCCTCCCTTTCACTCCCTCACTCCAAAGATTTCTCAGACACCCTGTTCAAGAGTTCTAGATGTAGAGAAAAAATCCTGAAGTTATGAACTACACAGAAACTCTCCACCTCCTCATAAGACTTTGATTCAAGTTCTAGTTCTGAAATTTCTAGCTGGGCAAGTCTTTTAGTCTTTTTGCAAAATGAGGATTATCATTCTTACACTTCTTACCTCACAAAGTTGTAGCGAAGAAAGTGCTTTAAAAACCATGAAGTGCCATATAAATGTGAGCTATCTGTTATTGTTGTTTTTGTTTCCATTCTCCAATAGCAATCATGAAAAAAGAAATTGAAAGACAAAAGGGATCTTCTTTTGTGATTTCACAATGGTTCTAATGGGAATGTCCTTCCCCCAGAGTCATGGAACATAGCGCAGGCTGCACATTGTACTATAGGCCAGCAGCAGCCACAATGGGGTACCAAAGTGAAGTATCAGATGTCAAATAACCCTGTAGTTCTTAATGCTTCCTATAGACTAATCATCTCTCACTTGATGCATTTGGTTGGTTGCCTATGCCTTCGAATATCAACAAATAGCATCTTGGTGTCACCTGGCAAATTCAAATGTTCTGGGAATAAAAGACGCTTAGTCAATCTTATGTAAAAGGAAAAGGGACATTATGTGAAATGTCCTTAATCATCCTTTTAACCAATTTGTAATCCTCAGAGTATTGTGATGATCATTATGACTTTGAGATGTATAGAAGAAATTTGATCTAGTGGAAAGAACATTCTATTCGGAGCCTGAAAACTTGTTTGAATCCTAGCTTATCTATTTACTTGTGACTGAGTGTGACCTCAGTATCTTCATCAGTAGTATAAGGAATCAGACTGGATTGTCTTTAACATCTTTTTTAACTCTAAATCTGTGATTTGTGTTTCCTAAAAAACCAGCAAAATGTAGTTAACATGGAACTTGGCACTGTTATTTTCATAAACCCTTTATCAAAGGAGAGATGTGTCTTGCAAAGAAATTTTTTATGGATTTTCTAATTCATTTCCACACACATATAAAGATTTCCAGTAAAGTTAATCTGACACCATAGTTAGTTCTTTGTCAGTATTGGTACATCTAGATTTAAATGCCACTATATGATTACATGGCTCCAATTACACCATAACAGGCTTGTACCAAATACCTCTATCATGATTTTCAAAAAATTTTCTTTGTCACAAGTAGAAGCTGCTTAGTAACCTTGTACAGTTATATTTAATGATCACTCTAACTACCCATTTCTGGTTAAGTTGTGGAATCTGCGGTTCTGGTATGTAATTACATGGGTTAAATGAAGTTAATGTGTAATTACATGAAAATAACCATGTAGCTGAGTTAAATTGCAGTACAATTGTTATCACTGAATGTAAAGTGATACCAATTAAACCTCCCTTTGAAACACCACAAATTAAAACCTAACTACCAGGGAAATTCTATTACAGAAAGATACCATACACTAGAGAGAGTATCATTGAGTATTTTCATAGGTTTAAGTATCTCTTGTTAAAACCAGAACTTTATTTCCCCCTTGTTATTATACCGCTTCTGCCTCATTCAGTGAAGGATCAAATGGTAACCTCTATTTTCCCCATAGCTACTTAAAGGTAAACATCATGAAATCCAAAACTTGCCACTTTGATAAGAGAGGATCCATGCTTCAGGTAGGACTAGATGACCTCTGAGGTCAACCCTTTCAACTTTAAAAGTCTATGATTCAAAGATAAGAAGCCCAAATATTAACATAGCCATTCCACATAAATATAAAAATTGACGGAGAGGGCAGTGCTGGGAGAAGACTCAGATACTCCTGCAGTATAGAACAATTACATGTTCTATGTAAAATTCCCCCTTTGCAAAAAGAGAACATCTACTTCCCCTCTATTAGACCACCCTTCGTGCCACTGCTCATGTTAAAACCACACCAAAGCCCAAAGCAGCCCTGAAAATTAGTACAAGCTTAGAAACCCAGAGCCTGAAGGTAATCTGGCTGATGACAAGTAAGAATTAAATTTAAAATTATACATATCACTAACAGTGTATTTCCTCAAATTAATGACATGCACTCTAAGCTTTTGAAATAACTAAGAAATAGTGAAAACATTACATCTGGTCATTTCCTGGTTTTTACATTTTAAGATTCTATCTGCAAAGCTGAATTAAGCTTCTCCTTTATTCCCTCCTCCAAACTCTCTCCAATCTCCTATTACACACATTCTCTGTCTCTCTCTTTCTCTTTCTCTTCCTCTCTCTCTGTCTCTCTGTCTGTCTCTGTCTCTCTCTGTCTCTCTTCTCTCTCTCTCTCTCTCTCTCTCTATCCCCCTCTCCCTCCCTCCTCGCTTCCTCCCTCCCTTCCTCCTCCCCGCCACACACTTCTTGCTCTTCAGGACCTGCTTCGGTTCCAGATGTTACTAGTAGCTCTTCATTTAATCATGTCTTCTAGAGGCACCTAAATAAATATATCAGAACTTGTAAAACATTTAGCAAGTGTAATTCAAAGATTTTCTTTCTGTTAGACAAATAGATACCATCTGGAGAAAATAACCCCAAGCTCTTGGATGCAATTGCATGAAGCTTGATGGCAGAGCTCCCAATGACTACCTTCTAACTACTGTCTTTGGCTTTCACTTTTTGGCTGCCCTCCTACATGACCATTGAAAATCTTGCCTATCTCAGCATGCAGTGTTGTGTTACATTATACAAGGTAAACCTTGTTACTGGTGATCCTGAAGACTGTAAAGCTTCTCTCAAGTCAAATAACGGGATGCATGAAAATATTGGGACTGAGATTGTCTCATAATACCACCTGCTCCAAGTAAACATGTTTGTCCACAGATATGTTCATCGGTATTGTCTCGTATGCTCTTCTTATCATATGATTTTTCTTAATTCTCTTTGAATATTGCCATTTTCCCTTTTTGAGCTAGAATCTCCCAAATACTCTTCCATTCCCATAGTTTTCTCCAATGATGCCTTCCAGGGGAAAGCATAAATATCAATAGTTGTTATTTCACTGATTAATTCCTACTGTTTAATTTGCATTATTACTATTTTACAAAATCAGTACAATGAATTTAGGTAACTGCAATATTTAGTTTTGATTTGATTCCCAAGGAAAATAACTCATAGAAATTAATGTTAATAGTCTGAAACCAAGAAAACTATCTCCCTTTGAATTTATAGCTAAAAATAGGCCTTCCTATTGAGAAAATAAAAATTTGTTCCATTTTGTAATTGAGTCTATTCTGTATCTCTGCCACCATTTTGTACAATTGCCTAAGTCATATTTCTTTGTCTTTGAATTAAGTTTGAAAGTTCATGGGTTCAGAAGTTCAGTTTCTTCCTCTCTAAGTTTAAAAGTTCAGTTTTCCTATAAATCACTTTAATTAAAAGAAACCTGTTATCTCTATGCCACTAGTTGTCCTTGTACAATTAAAGGAAATCTGTTATCTCTATGTGTACCATTAGTTATTCTTGTAGGAGGACTAATCAATTAGAAATTCCTAGCAAGATGGAAGGAGAGGTTGTGGCTATCCCTGAATCCCTGATTTCCAACCAGTCATATTGTTCCTCATGTCTATGATGCACCTAACATTGTAACCAATCATCTTGTCTTCCCCATCTATGATGTTGCCTTCTTTTTTTTTGGACAATCTTCCTTTTGTCCATGATCCATTAGCTCTCATTTGGAGTCTTAGTTTGCTGAGGAGGCTAGACCCTGTATATTGCTAAATGTGTGCCTTGTTAATAAATTGATTATATTGCAACTTGTGCCTCAGTTTATCTTCATTTCAATTGTGACACTTTCTGTTTTGTTTATTTTTGGTTTTGTTTATCATACTTTCAATGAAGCTGCTGTACCACAATATTCACAAGTAACTTCTTTATTGTTATTGTTTGTTTTCTCTAGTAGAAAGGTGAGCGTATGGGTTTTTTTTTTCAAAACTTAAAAGTTTCTGGAATTCATTTTATTATAGCCCATGATCTGAGCTGTAGGGATCCCTATGAAGCACATTTGATCAAATATTAATTTTATAAATTGCCTGCCTTCCCCACAATTCCCATGAAAAAGGTATTCAGCTAGATTAAGACTCTGGAAAATTTTAATGGGACCCTTGAAATCTGTTTGATTTAAGCCTTTTTTGGAGAAAAAAACCACCCTGCCTAATGGAGGGTATGTGCATACCAGACAGGCTTATGCCTCTGAGGCACTTTCTCTCCATGCATAATAGCCAAACTGCAACAGGAGAATCTATGACTGTTTGAAATATTCCGTTTGCTAAATTGATACTACTGCCTGAAGTAACATAAGCAGGTTATATGAGGGCATGCTCATGTGTGTGTGATGATTTTCAACAGTATTCTTATTTTCATTTCACAGTCTTACCCTGGCCCAAGTCTTGAAAGCGAAGACTTTAACATTCCTCCAATTACACCCCCTTCACTACCTGACCATTCACTGGTGCACCTGAATGAGGTAGAGTCTGGTTACCACCCTCTTTGTCACCCAATGAATCATAATGGGCTGCTTCCATTCCATCCACAAAATATGAACCTACCTGAAATTACTGTATCCAACATGCTGGGCCAAGATGGAACACTGCTTTCAAACTCCATTTCTGTGGTAAGAACCTTTACCTGTTTGGGCAATATGGAGGGAGGTAGTGGTGAGCTGGATTTAATGAGCAAAACTTTTAAAATGATCATAAAACAGTGTTATGAAAACCGAATTACCGACAACCGCTTAAAATGTTCGCCACATGACCTGCATTTCTGTACTATATTCTGCAAAATGCTAAAGTGATTTTCATCTATATTAAAAGTTGAAGTGAAATCATCACTTATTTATTTCAAATGTTCATATAAGTATGAGAAATCCTAAATACAGGATTGATGAACTTATTATCATAGAACCTTATAATCCTAGAGGTGGAAGAGAACTTAGCATCCTCTAGTCCGATATCCTAATTAACAGTATAATTAATCCTTGCAACAACAACTCTGACAAGTGGTCATTCACCCTTTATTTGAATATGTTCTTTAACAGGATATGTCACTACTTTTGAATATAGTCCATTCTGCTATTGGTTAGTTATAGATGTTAGAACTTTCTTTCTTATGCTAAACCAAAAAATGTGTCTATAATTTATTCATTGGTCCTAGTTCTGCCCTCTGAAGCCAGGAGTTATAAAGAATAATTCTAATCTCATTTCCACCAGATAGACCTTCAAATATTTGAAGAAAGGTGCCATACCCCAAATATCACTAATTCCTGTGGCTGTTCCTTAGAACATGGTTTCCAAATCTCTTATCATGCTGGTCATCTCTACTGGATACAGTCCAGTTTGCCATGTGTTACGCTTCATGCCTAAAATGTATCGTATCATTCTGAACATAATATTCTAGAGGTTCCAAATAACACTAGTTTGACTAAATCTGACTAGCACCAAGCATGGTGGCACAATTAATTATATCTCCTTTGATCTGGATATGATGGTTTTTTATTTGTTTTTTTCCTACGCAGATCAAGATTGCATTATTTTTTTAAAAGCAATGTTAGCTCATATTGCCAAATGTACTTTCACACAGACCCCCTATTCACCCAGGTCTCTCCTACCCTGTACTCATTTAATTGATTTTTTTTAACCTAAATGGAGAGTTTTAAAATTATCTTTATTAAAACTCATCTTTTTAACCTTTGGTCCACCATTCCAGTCTGTTGAGGTAGTTTTTATCTTTATTCTGCTATCCAATGTGCGAACTATCTCTACAAGCTTTGTGTTACCCACTAATTTGATAAGAATGCTTGCTTTTTGTCTTCCTTTGAGTAATACAGTAGTTGAGCGTGAAGGACCACAGATGTCTGCAACTTGTCTCTAGATACCTTTCTCTTTTATGACAACAATCCATTTTTAAAATTTATCTGTGGAGCTATCTATGAATCTATCTGAATATGCTATTATAGTCAGGATGATCTGATTGATTAACTTGTTAATTTTAAGCACAATAACTCTTCTAGGCAACATTTTTATTACCAGAATCATTAATGCATTTTGACTGTGAGATGGATTACTTGATTATCTAGTCTTAACTAAGGAAGTAGAGTTTTCAGTCAGTTTTTCTGATATGGATATGAAAAGATGTTTCAATGGATTTCTATTCGAAGCTGAAATTAAGTCTTTTAGACAATAGATTTTTTTGTATCTTTTATGCTTTAGTACACTATCTGGCATGTAGCAGTTGCTTAATAAATGTTTACTGACTGACTAAACATAGACTATAGCTTTTCTCCATGGTTGTACATGGAATCATATGCAATTTTAATTTTATCCAAACTGATATGGCAGAAGGGTGTATGGCATTACCTATAAAGACTGTCAATATCAGTGCACCGCCTCTGACAGATTATTTCCGCTCAGGAAACCCTGCGTAGGAGAATGAGTAGTACATAATGAGACTTTAAAAAAAGAACAAACTAAAACTTAAATGTTTTGAAGATAGTTTAATTATTCCTTTGATACTGCCATTTTTCAAACATGAGTGGAACTCCTTTGAGGAATTACCACCTTCAGGAAGAGTTTACAAACCATCAAAGAAAACAGGTTCCTTTATAACCATGTGAGTGAGAGAAAGGGATATTATATAAAATCTTTTTCCTGGAAATGCTCACTTTCCCTTCTATCACATGACCTAGGGGGCAATGAGTCATTTATTTCTAAGTCACAAAATTAATTTTTTCTTCTCATTTACATTCATTTGAATTCCTTCATATTGACAACTTGATATTCTCCTAAAATTTCCAAGAATTTAAAAACAATAATCACAATTGACACTTATATGTTTTATAGTTTACAGATAACTTTAGTTATATTATATGTTCTCATTAAAAAAATTTGATGATTTTTTTAATACTACAGTTATTTTCTATAACTTCCAAAAAAGCCTTAAAAGGAGAGGTAAGTAAAACCAGCCAACACCATGACTACATCTGACAGTATATTCAACATTCAGTAACCATAATTTACTGCTGCTCTACCAAGAGAAGAAAAGTGTATTTCATAAATGATTTTCTGAAACTAAGCCTGGAATAGCATTTAATCTAAATTCTGGTGTCCTTTACTATTATTTTCATTTGCATCATGATAGGGTCATATATCTAGAGCTACAAGGGGCCCTAAGAGGCCATATAGTCCACCCTCTTCATTTTATACATGATGAAATGAAGGATGAGAAACATAAAGTGACTCGTTTAAGGTCACACAAATAGTGACAAGGCTGGGATTCAAACCAAGATCCCCTCACTCCAAAGTCACTGCTTTTTCAACATTTCCTCATTAAGTCCTCATAACATCTCTGGAGTATAAGTGATGCTAGCATTACTACTATCATCATCTTCTTCGTCATTATTTCCATTTTACATATAAGGACATTGAGGCACAAGACATATGTAAATGACTCTCTTAAAGTCACATAAGTGACAAATGATAGATCCTGGAATCGAATCAAGGTCTTCTGTTTTCTTTCCACTAAAGTAGTGGTTACCATTTAGTGGTCCAAGACAGAAGTGGCAAATTCACTTTCTGGATCAGATTAAAATGTAATTGATAAGTGTTTAACAAAATATATAAAAATACAATACAACATAAATAATGTTAAATTTGTGAATTTCTAAGTCAATATGCAGCCAGCAGGAAACTGTTTCTATTTGAGTTTGATACCATTTATCCAAGAAGTTCACACTAAAAATTCTTTAATCATGCTGTAAGCAGTATATGCTTACATAATACTTCAAACAGTATATTAAATTATCCTAGAGTTCACAACATATCCCATCTCAAAATTCTGCTGTCAGTGAAAGCTCTTATAAACTAATTCATACTAAAATGTAAATGATGACTAAGTGCTATTTCTTCCAAGAATTTAATATTTTTTTCCCAAGGAACAAAGTTCCATTTTGCCTAAGGTTGAAAAACAAATCTCAGATTTTACAATTTTTCAATACAGGGATAGTGGGTAGAAATAATATTCTGGGAAACAAAATGTCCTGGCTAGTCTACCTGAACTTCTAATACACAGGTGGATACCTACTCTGCCTAATGAAAGAACATCCTATGGAATGGTACCAAGAGGCCTTCCCTGCCAGACAGTTCTGTTTGGCTATGTCTTGGAGTGTTCTAGCTGATGGCACATATTCAACCCTCTATATTGAATTCATTTTTCTGATCTATGATGGTGTGGTCTGGTATCGATAGGCTTGGGCTTTTAGTGAAATTCCAAAATCACTTTAGCTTATGATACAAGGATGAAAAAACCTATATTACATTGAGATCTTTGCCAAGGCTGAAGTACAAGCTTTTTGCTAATTACATGCAGCAAAAATACACTGTTAAAGTTCGATAGGAATCTAACAAAGAAAGTTAGTGAATAAGGAGTTCTCTTCTACCTACCAACATTCCTTTTAGAAGGTTCTTCTTTATGTCTTGTCCTTAATCCAAGTATACCTGTGATACAGACTTGTCAATTACTGAAAGTCTACAGGTTCTGAAGGACTTATTGAAGAAATGCTAATAGCTACCTAGAGACAGCTAAATGGCCCAGTGGATAGAGTGCCAGGCCTGGAGTCAGGAAGACCTGAGCTCAAATCTAGCCTCAGATCCTTACTAACTGTGTGACTCTGGGCAAGTCATTTTACTTCTGTTGGCCTCAGTTTCTTCATCTGTAAAATTAGGATAATAATAACACTTACTTCCCAGGATCATCATAAAGATCAAATAAAATAATAATTGTAAAGTGCTTAGCATAGTATGTGACACATAGTAAAGGCTATATAAATGTTTGCTATTATTATTAACTATTAGTAAGATATGGCCCCTGCCTCAAAGAGCTTGTAATCTTGTTAAATAGGCAAAAATAATGCAAGAATCAATTGGAAATAAAAGACACCATTTTATTAGCTAGCAAGAACACAAATATGACAAGAATTCAGAGAAGGAAGCAGTCAGGAGGAAGGAAAGGTTCTTTTTTAAAAATAACTTTTTGTTCAACTTATTTTTGCATCATCAGATTTTCTCCAGTATTCTTCTCCCTCCCAGAAAGCCATTTCATTTAATAAATATTTTTGATAAAAAAATCAGTAAAACTGATCAATACATTAAAATAGTCTGAATGTGTGTACAATGTTTCATACCTGTGGACCCCCTACCTCTTCAAAAGGGTAGGGGGGAGGGTATCTTCTGATATCTCTTCTTTGGAGTCGTGTTTGTTCTTTGTAATTTGTCCTTTGTAATTCAAAACATTCATTTTTGATTGTTTGGCAATTGTCTTTTCCATTTCTATTGTTGTAGTCATTGTGTACTTTTGTTTTCTTGGCCCTGCTTACTTCACTCTATATCAATTCATGTAACAATTTCCATGTTTCTCTGTATTCATCGTATTCTTTGTTTCCTATGGCCCAGGCATAATCCATTGCATTCATGTAACACGATTTGTTTAGCTATTCTTCAGTTGATGGACGTTTACTTTGTTTTCAATTCTTTGCTATCACAAAAGATGCTCTTTAAAATATTTTGGTGTATATGAGAACTTTCTTTTTATCAATGGTAGAGAGGAGCTTCTTGGAGGTGTTTAAGAGGCCTTGGAAGTCTATACTAGATTTGATGACTGTAGGAAAGGAGACGGACAATATGTAGCTAACTTATTTTCACATTTACCTCAGTTCCCAAAAGAATACGAATGTCAAGGTAGATGACCTTCCATTTTCACACCTTGGAAGTTTATAAGTCTTTAAGGGATTATTTGCTTTGAAAAGTACTTTGGAAATAAGAGATTTTTCAAAAGCATTTTCAAGCCACTCTTCTTGAGGAGAATTTACTCAAATTAATTCTAAGTCTTTGGACCTTTTACTGGTACTCACGACTGATGTGATCCAAAAAAATTTAGCTATTGAGCTACAGTGACTTGCCTGCCAATAGCTGAGACACTGGTGAATAGCTCACAATTTCTGACCAAACTGCTTATGCAAACACTGAACTAAAAGCTGATGAAATTAAACAGTGAAAGGGGCCTGGAAGAAACCTGGTATTTCCCTTTCAAATCTCCTCTCAAAAGCTCACACACGATATGAGCAAAAACTCCTCAAAGCCACCATGCAGAGCATGAAATAATGTCCTTTCCATAAGCTCTGACTGTAAATGGCTAGTTGAATATAGAATATAGCCTACGTGGATTTGTGTATAAGGGCAAATAACTTTAATTGGATTAAAGAGCAGCATCACCACTGTTAATAAAGAAGTCCCCCTAGATTTTGACAGCATTACATTTATATCTTCTCAGGTTTTTAATCAATGCAGCATAATTAAGTATTTTTAGCCTAATTCAAATGTGTATATTTTTCCTGAGATTTGCCTTAGAAAATGGTTTCATTTTAGAGAAGGGACTGCCCGTCATCACTCACAAAAAAAACATAAATGCCACAGATTCACTATCATGGGCTTTTCCTAAATAATGCTAAACAGACAGATTAAGAAAATGAAAAATAGAGTCAGCCCAATATTTCATGCTGTATAGAGTCATTCACAGAGTCTATAGTTTTCATAAATCCTTACAGAACATTTCTCTCATTCATCCTCAACTAATACTTGTCCTTTATCCCATCCAGGCTAATCAGTAAATGGAACATTACATAGTTCAAGGTGCCGGCAAATAATACTGACTCACATTTCTTTAATGCTCTAAGACGGAGTTCTCCATTTCTGTTGAGAGCACCACAAACCTTTCAGTCACTCCCCAGTCAGCCCACTGCCTTGGAGTCATCTTTGACCCTTCATAGTCCCTGACCCTGCCATATCTAGTTGCCAGTTCTTGTCAATTACACTTCCAAAACAGCTCTCATATCCCTACCCTTCTCGGCACTCATATAGCCACTGCCCCAATTCAGACTCTTGGTGTCCCTCACCTGCTCCATTTCAGTAGCCTCCTATGTGGTCTCCCCACCTTCTCTCTAATGAATTCCTTCCTAATCCATCCTCCACCAGACTGACAAATTAGCATTCCTAAATCTCGTGTCGCCCTTCTAGGATAAAATTCAGATTCTTCAGGCTCCAATTTTTTAAGATGGTTTTACATACTCCTTCCTTCCATGTTCTATGTTACCACCAAATTAAACCACTTTATGACATCATGGACTTAGTGTTAGAAGGGACTTCATTGAATCTAACCTCCTAATTATTGAGGGGAGAGAATGAGACAGAGGTTAATCCTATGTACGGGTAGTATATAGGAGAGCTGGGATTTAAACTTGGGTGTTCTGATCTGAAATCCTGCATTTTTTCTACTGTACAATGCTGTCTCCTTTGCTCCTCCCTGTTCCTTGAATTTCAAACTCTATTTTCTGCCTGATGTCTTTGGAAAGCTATTACTCCATTCCTGAAATGCATACCTTCTTCACCTCTGCCTCTTAGAATCCTTAGCTTTCCTCTGAGACTCAGCCCAGGTATCGACTCCTATGGAGAAGCCTTTTCTGACCTCCATAGATTTTGGAGCACTCTGGGTCATCAAATTATCTGCTGTTCACTTACCCATTTGCGTATTCCATTCAATAGTTGAACGTAAGGTCATTAAAGACAAGGCCTGCTTTTTATCGTTGTCCTTGTATTCCTCACATTGAGCAATGACTTGTACATAGTAGGCATTTCATAAATGCTTGCTGCTTATTGCAAATGCTTCATTTACAGCAAACCTTTGAGATAGGTAATGCCATTATAATTACTCCCATTTTACAGATGAAGAAACCTGAGGCCAAGAAAGATTAAGTCATTTTTAAATTATCAAACATCCGTCGTTTGGCAAAATCGTTATTCAAGTGATCATCTTTTGAATCCAAGTCCAGAAGTCGTTAACAGATCTACTTGCAAAACTCAAGCGAGGTTATATGATTTTGCTGGTTGATCTCTTGGCTAATCAATGCATCAATAATTTCTTTTCATCTATCAAAACAAACATCGTGACCCTGAGAACAACAGTTTCCTATAGAAGGTCTTACATTTACGTGCTTTAGTGAATATGCTACTATAAAGTTTCTACATTCTTATATTTCTCCTTCCTTCCAAACTTTCTCAATGCTTCCCTGCACCCCCCTGCTCCCCCACCAGCCTTCTTTTTAGCATTGTCCCAAGTTTTTCTCTCCTGGCTTGTGCTACCACATATGTTACATAATCATTGAAGAGCCCTACTTCCTCTTTAAGGGATTCAAGAAATTGAGTTTTTCACATGGTTTATAGGTGCAATATTGGAAAGATATTCCATTCCTAACCTCTTTGCAGAGGATGGACTGTCAAACAGGGTAGCTATTTAGAGCACGGTAAATATGTATTAGGTCTAGTTCTCCTGGTCAAAACTAAGCCCCCCCCTTTCAAAAAGATATTTTTCCTCAATATTAGTGGTGGGTAGATGAGGAGAGGAAGATCATTTTCCATATTCTAAATTTTTTCAGTTATTGGCGTTGATTGTTAAAAGGCATAATGATTCATTGATGAATTTCCTGTGCAGAATCCATGGAAATGACATCATTGGTTAGTGAAGTCAAAAGCTTTGATTCTGGCTTCCCCACTGACTGACTGTTTGTCACCTAGTGACTTAACCTCACTCCGCTATACTTTCCTTTCCTCAATTTCTTTGTAATGACTTGCCTTTCAGAAATGCTTTGTAGGCTAATGAGATATCTGAGAGTCCTTAAAGGATCATTTCATGTGAAGGAATAGTTGTTATTCCGCAGTTGGGACTGACCTGGCTTCTTATTGCTTTGTATTAAGCGTTTGCCTTTTTTATTTTTTGCTTTCCCCATGTGTGGCAGGACAGGCTTATTCCAAGTCTTTCAGCTGGTTTGTAGAAAGGTGAATAAAAAAAAGATCCCCATTAATTATTCATGGCTTATGTGAAAAATCTTTGACTCTTGAACCTAAAATTGAGTTCTTCAATTTGTATATTTGTTTTTAGGCATTTATTTGCCTTACCCCACACACAGACACACATTCATTGTTTGCTTTAACTAGGTTTGGTCCATAGGGAAATGCAGACTTGTACAAAGTCATCCCAGCCTTGTTGCTTGGCCTACATGTAGTGATTGCTTGCTCTTTGTGCAAGCCACAACCCCTCGCTCATACAAAGGAAAACGTTGCAAAGTTTGAGAAGGTAATCACCAAAAGGCTTCATTTAGAAACAAGGCTTTTTGTGGAGTATGGTTCCTAACGACATATTATAGAAAATTTACACTGAAAAAGCAACAAAAGAGATTGCAATTTCTCTGAATGCTTCAAATGTCCAGTTTTGAAGTTTAAAAATGGAAAAGATGTTAAAAAGCAATAAAATTGAGGGATTTATTTCCCAAATGCTCTATTTTTCCCTGGCAACAAAAGCAAAGCATAATGTATATGCTCGGATTTATTGTCACTTCTTAGCATACAGTCGTGGCACACTCTGAATTCAAAGGCCACTGTACAACTGTTTTGACAACCATCACATCAGTAGGTGCTGTGCGGGACACATGAAACTGAAGCATGAGTGTTTCTTTAGGTCTATAGGGAGTGCAGTACATCAGTGAATTCAGCTGTATTACAGCAGCATGAATTTCTAATATGTCGCCATTATGGAAAAGACCACTGGCATATTGAATAATGCAGCTTTCAAAGCGGAGCAGAAAATGTGATTACAGACAATTTGATTGCTGTTTTTAAAATAAATATTTTCAAAATCTTGAGGTATTTTATTTCATGTAATGCATAAAACATGTAACAGTGGACGAGAGCTAAAGATCTTTTAGGACACTAAAGAGCAGATGATGTCAGCTCCATTTAGATATGGAATAATAGAAGCATTAGTTTAAAATGAAATGGATGTCACAGTGGCTTGTTTCCTTATTTTAAAAAAAGCAATAAAAAGAAATGATTTTGCCCACTTTGACAGAAGAATAAAGGCAGCAAATAATTATTTAGCATTATGACACAGTTCATCAAGTGCTTAGCAATTACAATCTTTTTTTTCCACAAATTGTCCTTTTTTGAATTTTGCAGCACATGAGAACAATGTACTAAACCACCTTAATAGGGTAAAGAAATAGGATGTCTTTTCATTTTTATTTTCTAGGTTGTTGAAAATACAACTTTTTATTTATTGTGAAATTGGTAATAAGGGCAAAACAAGAGGCTATCCTCAGGTAATTGTAAGGTGCTTTTAAGGATTCTCTTTCTCAAAAGCTAATTGTAAATTTAGTAATTAGGATTATCCTAGGGTTCCACTGAGTTGCTGCTTTGGGAGGTACCTTTTAGTATTGCAGCAAATGATTCAATGGAAGCATTCTGGAACAACTTCCAGTAAAGTCACCAGACCAAAGAGGAGGCTTTCTTTATTGAACTAAGTAATGAAATTTAAAACCAGAATATATAATAGTTTGTTTCATTATTAAGCTCTATATTTCCTGTGAAATTCAGAACATTGTCTCATCACTGCACTATGAAAGACAAAATGATCAAAAGATATATTTCATAGATTTAGAGCTAGAAAGGGCCTTAGAATTTCTAGAATTTTATGAGGAGACAGGCCCGGAGAAGTTAATCAACTTTTCCAAGGTCACAAAGAAAGTAATGACAAAGCAAATATTTGAACTCAACCTCTCAATTTCCAAATCCAATCCACTCTTCATAGAGAGGTCTGCAATTCTTGAAAAATTGAGTCAACCCTCTGTCTCTTAAGTTGTGCTAACCTGAAAACATTAAGATAAGTAGGTGGTTTTCTGTCAAGAGATACAGGTTCTACAATCCCCTTGGTAGCCTGTTTGTGTTTAATTAAATTAAATTGCAATGATAAGTAATATTGCAGAAATACTGTAGTTGAATGTTTGGATTCCATTTAGGAATTTCCTATTTAATATAAAGCTTTAACCTCTTACTGTAATTTTAACCCACTCTGTTTATATTTTTACCCCAGATACTTGCATATCAGTGGATTTCATGTACTTGACATTTATTAAGTCATTCTGCAGTTGGCTTTTCCCTCAACAAAATAACCCAACTCCTTTAACCTTTCCTCAAAGGTCCAGCTTTTCAACCTGTTAATCATATTAGCTTCTCTTCTTTTAACCCTGTCTTTATTAAGCTATGTAGATTAGTATTGGGCACAATAATTTAATGAGGACCAAAAGAGACTGACTTTGAGAAAAGGATTAACTCCTGACTTCTGCAAGTCATACTCCGGCTAAGTTTTTTTTGAAAATATAATTATTGAATTGTTGATGTGTGTTGAATTTATAAACTGTTATGACTCCTAGGTCTTTTTCCCTTGAAAATTGTCTCTAGCCAGTTATTCCTCACCTTGTCTCTAGGTATGTCATTTCTAGTCCTAATGCAAACATATGGGAAGTCTATAATAGTATTGATCTTCTAAGACATCTTTTGCTGGATATGCACATACACAAATGTGTGTGTATTATTTAAATAATCCATAGAATAAGCAGATAAAGAAGAAAAATACTGAGGTGCAAGTTGTCTTTGGGATGCATGGTTTCCTAGTAAGTAGAAAATCAAGAATTTTCTGAGCAGTGAGCTTTTAGTTAGTCCTGATAGTGCCTGAGATTGTTTTAAGAAAAAGAATGTTTTCCGAAGTGATTAATGAGTAATTAATTTTCTCCTGGCCGGGGGGGGGCGGGGGGTTGGTGTTCATGGAGAACTGTTGTGGAGGCTTAGAAGAAAGATCAAAAAGTAAATAGGGAAACAATCTTATTTAGTACAGAAATTAAACATGGAACAAAATGAGGATGTAGGGTAATTCATATGTCCAGATTTCATGATGATGATCTTTTCCTCGGTGCCCCCAGTAATCACCTTATCCCTCTCTATATTTTCATTCCCTTTTCAGATTTGACTTCAAACTGTTTCTTTTTCTTTCTCTCTTCTATATCCCTTGCATTTCTCTTTTCCACTTTACTCATCTTTCCCCTTCTTTTTGTCAGCACCTATACAATTGAAAAGAAGGGCATATTGGTGTGATGGAAGGACTTGGGATCAGAAGAGACTTGGGTTCCAATCCTGCCTCTGGCACCTAATAATTATGGGATTATGGCAAAATCACTTAATCTCCATGAGTTAAAATGGTGATAATACTCATAGTGCATACATCATAGGGTTGTTTTGAAAAACAAGTGGAAAGGTGTCATAAATCTGAATATACCGTATACATATCACATCTAATTATGAGCCACCAGGATGGCTTTGCCCAGTAGCTAATGCAGGTATTAATTAGATTAAAATTGGTTTCAGCATCTTCTTTGCATGAAACTTCCTCAGTTTTAACTGTACAAACCATCTGAAAGTCTTGCGAAACCAAATCGGTTTCATTGGTTTAAAATAACTTGATTTTTGCCCCCTCATGTACAAGCCATTGACACATTATTAATCTTAGCCTCAGGACTAAGTCCATGGGGACTCCATTTGTTATGTCCACCTTAACCCACATCACCATCGCACTGATTACTGCTTTGAGGGTAACCTTGCCAATAGTACAGCCTCCTCAAAGAGGGACTCATGTCACATTTCCCTAGATTTTTTTATTATAATGTAATGTAGGATTGAGTTAAAGGTTACTGTAAATGGCACCCACTGTAATTTATTTGCTATTCAAAGAAATGCAAGCCCTAGCATCTCAACTTAGCAGGAATCCTTAATGGTAGTCTATTGGTACACTTTAAAATACATTATAATGTATAGTTGTTAACTATATATAATCAAGTGTTAACTTGATCTGTTTGCAGATTTGCAGATCTGAGATATTTGTGATGGTGAAAAAATTTTCACTTAAATTCTGATCCCCCAGAAGAAGAATTTTTCTCTTCCTGATGAAATGTTCCTTTCTGTTCTTAGGGATTAATACTTATCCCTTAATAACAGACCATGTGGGTAATGATATATTGGTGATATATTGGATTAGTCTATATATCACTAGTGCTGTAATTTTTTTCTTTTTTTTTTTTTTACCTAGAGTATCCCTTTGATAAAGTATCAGATAGTTAGAGCTGGAAGGTACCTCAGAGGTTACCTAATTCATTCCCCACATTTTTCACATGAGGCAACTGAGGCCTAGAGAACTTAGGTGAATTGCCAAAGATCATAAAAGTAATAAATGCCATAACCAGGATTGCTGACTTGTTTGATTGTTGTGTCTAAGATGGAATCAGGGTCATCAGAAAGGCTGAATTATAAATCCACTTAGCCACAGAGTTACAGAACATTAGTTCAAAAATGCTTTATAGGAGAGGAGTGAGGGAATATCTTTTCAGGACACTGCCTTTTTAATTATTTAATAAGTTCTCCCTATCCAGGCAATTATGATAAGTCTTCTACTTAAGTTTCTTTTGATTAGAAGTTCTGGGGTTTTCTGTGTTTATGATAATTAACTACTTTTCAGAGAAACAATATTTTTTTTGGTGAGGGGCAGACAATGGGGAGATAAGCATTTAAAATATGGCTTTTGCCTATGTGTTATTTTTGTTAGAAAATAATAAGTTTAATTAATCCTCTTAAAATCACTTAAAACATTAGTAAATAGAATTATTATCCTAGGAACAGATTTTTTTTGTTTACCTAGTAGATTCTTGTTATATTTTGATAAATTTCATCCTCAAAATTTGATAGTTTGATCTCTGAAGTTATTGTACTGTATAAATTCGGGAGGAAAAATAACAACTAAATTAAATTCAATCTTATTGTGGGGGTTAAAGTGTTTCTTTTACAGTATCAGCTTTTTCCTATAAATTTATTTGTCTTTCTCTTTTTTTCCCCTAAAATTGAAGGATTTTTTTTACCCAAATTATCAACTGACTTAAGAAAAAATGATTCAACTCATGAAAACTGAAAACATTTGTTAAAATATCTCATTTTTTCAAATATGTATTTTATCATGGTCTGTACTGACTAACAGGAGTAAATGATTGGGCACTAAATTCAGATAGGGCCATACTTCATCCATTATGACACTTGGTAATAATGGTGGGGATAGTAAAAGACTCTCTATTCAATTATCTGAATAGTAGATCCATAAGTGTCCTAGCTGAAATTGTCAAACGATAAAGGATGGCAAAGGGGGGGAAGGGCAAAAAATGTTCAAAATGAGAAATTCTGCCTTCTTAACATTATGGACAGCTTCTCTTGACTTGTTCCTTCTTTCCTGGTGTGGAAAGGTCTTGAAGTGGAAATTATTTTGTAATGGTTACATAGGAAAAGTTGGTTAGTAATGTAAGAATATCGGCACATTCCCACACACACACACACACACACACACACACACACACACGCACACACACACACATCCCAAAAGTCATTATTAATAAATAAGGCATTCTCCCTTTCTCTCCACATTCACAAAGGATGCAAACAGTTGCCCCCTTACTGTGAAGATATTTCTTCTATTTTATATGCAAATGAAAATATTCATCAGGACACATGTACAGTTTTTTAAAATTTTGGTCTAGACCTCTGATTTTATCGGTGTGGGGCACTCTTGGTGAGGAAATGTCCTTCACTGATGCAGAGCAGTACCTCTTCTATAATTTACAGTCTTAGAGAGTTGTTTGGGGCACTGAGACACTAAGTAACTTGCTCATGTTAACACATGTGGTAGAAGCAGAATTGGAGCTTAGGTCTTCTTAGTTCCAAGGCTGGCCTTCTGTCCATTATGCTATGGTACCTCTCCTATGTACGCATATATTAAACTTATCTGTAAGTGCCAGGGAGATACACAACTCAGTGTGTTTTAAGGTACAGCTACTAGCCATGACTACGATCTGTATGTTCAGAAGTTGTTGAAAAGGGTAGGAAGCATACTACATACTCATGAAGTAGGTCGTGTGGTTTCTGGATGGTGAACACTTACAGAGCCTAATGTTATTTGTGAATCTATTTTCCCTTGAATAGAGAAGCTGCATTTTCAATGGCTTTGTACATTAGACTGGCCTGCCAGCAACTAAAAGATGCGGAGTGGTGTCCTTTGGAATTGTAATTCAGTATAGCCCGTAGTTCAGTTCAACAAATTTTTGTGGTTAGGAAATATCAGATTGGTGCCTAGCCAGCTGAGCACTGGGTGCATGGTGGACAAAAAGATAAGTTTAGATCCCTGGCAGACATGTGGAGGCCATACACGGACACAAACAAGAGACGATGGGCATCATGTGGGGCCTGGGGACAGACACATGGTACCCAAATAGAGATGGACAGAAGAGAGGCACATGGGAGTGGAGATGGCAGTCTCTGTGCAACCATTCTTCCACTTTCACTTGTAGTATTTTTTGGATGGTTTTCTTTTTTTTAGGTTTTTTGTTTGGGGCAAGGGAGGAAAGGCTGTGGAGCACCAAGCCAGGGGCAGGAGCAGAGAAAGAGCAGAGGACTGAACAGTGAAGTTAACATAGGTGTTTTTTTGGAATGTGGATTTCTTTCAGAATTCTTTACCTAAAGTCAAATTTGTGTACTGCACATTTAGATAAAGCAAGAACAGTCTATATTCTTAGAAGGAAGGCAGTAAGATTAAAGAGGACTAGGAATAGCTTCTTGCCGAAGGTAGGCATTTATCTGAGACCTAAAAGGAAGGCAGGGAAGCCTAGAGCCAGAAATGAGGGAGGAGTGAGAGTGTTCCGGGAATGGGGTACAGCTAATGAAAATGTCTAGAATCAGGAGGTAAAGTTTCTTCTGGGAGAAATAGCAAGGAAGTCAGTGTTACATATCACAGAATATGTGGTCGGCAATAAGGTTATAAGAAGACTGGAAAGTCAGGAAGGGCAAGGTTAGGAAGGGATTTAAAAGCCAAACAGAGAATTTATATTGTATCTTGGAGTTGGATACAGGGAGCCATTGGAGTTCATTGACTAGGGAGGTGACATGGTCACTTGCACTTTAGGAAGGATCAATTTGAGCGGAGGACAGCCTATAGTGGGGAGAAATTTGAGGCAAGAAGACCAACCAGCAGGTTTTTGCAATAGCTCAGGCATGAAATTTTGAAGGCTTTCCCCAGAGTAATAGCAGTGTCAAGGGAGAGAAGGAGGTATGTACCAAAGATGTTGCAAAGGTATGATTGACAGAACTAGGTGACAGATTAGATATGGAGTGACAGAGTAAGGAATCAAAGATGAAACCTAGGTTGTGAATTAGGTGACTGGAAGGATGGTTGTACCCTCAACAGTAATGGGGAAGTTAGGAAGAGAGCAGGGATTGGAGGGAACCAGAAGGATTCCAGGTTTGAATCTCATATGTCTAGTTCAAGCTGTTCAATAAGCAGTTGTAGATGTGAGAATGGATGTCAGGAAAGAAGTCTGGATATATCGATCTGAAGATCAACTGCATAGGTATGATAATTGAGTTCAAGGGAACTGATGAGCTCACCAAGAAAACAAATAGTGTAGAAGGAGAAGAAAAGAAGGCCATGGGAGACATTCATGGTTATCTGTCCAGACTTGGATGAAGATCCAACAAAGCAGACTGAAAAGGAGCAGACGGGCAGGAGGAAGAACACAGCGAGCAACAGCATGAAAACCTAGAGAATAGAGTATCAAGGAGAAGTGATGTATAGTGTCAAAAGCTGAAGTGAAGTCGAGGTGGATGAGGACTGAGAAAAGGGCATTAGATTTGGCAATTAAGAAACCATTTGGTAACTTTAGCAGGAGCAGTTTCAGTTAAGTAAAATCTTAAAGTTGAAAAGTCCTTAGTGGTTGGTCATTTAGGACACCCTCAGCTAATTACCCATTATCTCTAGGGTGAATTTAAACTCCTAGCATTTAAAGTCCTTCACAGTCTTGACCTATCCTATCGTTCCAGCCTTCACACTCATTTATTCCCTTTCAGTTTTGACTTCAACTGAGATAAATTTAACTTCTTACTATTCTTCACACATTCCAATTCCTATCTCTTTTCCTTTACACTTGCCATCCCGTGTGCCTGGAATGCATATTCTACCTCTTAGAATCTTTACCTTCCTATGAGGCTAAGCTTAAGCTTTAATCTTGACACCCCCCCGCCCAGGTCCTGGTGATTTCCCTCTCAAATTATCTTGTATCATTTTATAGATATTTTGTATGTAGGTATATATGTACATGTTTCCCATTGTAAGACTGTAACTTTCTTGAGGGCAGGAGAAGTTTTACTCTTGTGTTTGTATCCCTAGTACCTAGCATAGTGCCTGGCACAGAGTAGGGGTTTAATAAATGTTGATTGATTCATTGGTTGACTAGTGCAGGGTATCATTAAGTAGTCATCCATCTTCTATTGAAACACTTTCACTAATTGCCAGATCAGTATTTAACAATCTGTCAATTAATTAATTAATCCAATCTATCTGTTACTACAAAGTTCTTATTGTGAAATGAATTTTGTCTCCTTTATAACTTCTACTACCCATTGTTCTAGTTTTGCCATTGGTAGCCATACAGGATAAGTCTAATCCTTCTTTCACTTTTTGTTCAGTTATTTCAGTCGTGTCCAACTCTTCATGATCACATTTGGTTTTTTTTGGCAAAGATACTGGAATGGTTTGCCATTTCCTCCTCTGGATCATTTTACAAATGAGGAAACTGAGGCAAACAAGATTAAGTAGCTTGCCCAGCTAGTAAGTGTCCAAGGCCAGATTTGCACTCAAGAAGATGAGTCTTCCTGACTCCAGGCCTAGCACTCTATCCTCTGCACCACTGAGATGCCCTGTCTGTCTTTCACTTGACCTTCAGATCTTTGAAGGCCAGTAACAGGCCCCTAGTTCCTTTAACCATTCTTCATAACCTCATTTCAAGTTCCTTTATCGTTATAGTTGCCTTTCTCTTCAGGTACTCAAGTTTTGTCAATGCTCCTTTCAAAATGCACCACTCAAGTTGTGATTTGAACAACAGAGGACAGTATTACTGTCTCCACTGTTCTGAAAATTGTACATCTTTTAATGCAACTTATATTTACATTTACTTGTTGAGTATATCTTTGAAACATATATATGTATGTATGTATATATATATATATTTATTGATCCATATCTTTGAATTATACAAGCTTATAGTCAATAGAATTTTTCACATGCTAACATTCTCATCAAATGAAAGAAACAGCAACAGATAGAAATAGACAGGTTAGCCGACGATTTTTACAGTATCCTGTGGCCAAATTCAGATCATTAGAAAGGTATTCTGAAACCACTGAATAAAGGTCAGGTGAGCTTACCATAACCTAGTAATATCATCACTAGTGTTTCTGTGAGATTTTGGAGGGGATGCAGAAGTTGTCTTGAGAGACAACAACTAACCACTTGCTTCCCTTCCCAGGTAGCTAATGGAACAGTTGAGCAATAGATGAAAACTGAAATCAATCTAAATTGAAAGCAAAGTTAAAGATTATTTAATAAAAATAGTCATTTTAGGATAAAAATAATTAAAGCCAAGAGAGATGAAGTGATATAAAGGGATTTGTCTAGAACCCAGATGGTCCTATTCTACCTGCAGTGCTTCTTTTACCATACCACACTTTTGATTAAATCCTCTGTGATCATTTGGAGAAAGTAGAGAGAAAAGAAAAAATGTCTAAAATGAATAAAGCCTGCAGGAAGAGAAGTTAGGAATTAAGCTTTCTTAAGCAATCTAGAAAAACATGTGGAAACATGTATTATTAATAAGCAAATATCAAATATCTCTTGTGAGACAAATAAACTCACCATGAACCATGCCTCATGAAAAGTTTTCCTAAGGCAAAGAGATGACAACTTTATGGTGCATAAAATGCTATATTCTTCCTATTCCCAGCTTATTGGATAAGAACTAGCAGTGAATCCAATTGACCACCCCCACTCCAAACCAAAGGATTTTGGGTTCAGTTCAGGATGAAGGAATTCAATTTGAGCATAAAATGTATTAGGAGAAAAAGTGAATGTAGACAACCAAATACTTGAACCCAGAATAAACCCTAGTATTAGGTTAGTAGTATGTTAACTTGAATGTTGACTTCACCCTTCGTTTTAAAGTATCTGAGGGAGTTTTCAAAATAACCACCCTCATGATTTTAAAGCCAAATAGGAGAAATAAGGCAAGCTTATGTCACAACTATGACAAAGGACTTTTGGAGGGAACTACAAATTTGGTTGGTATATAAGTTACATGGAAAAATATAGTGGAGTGGGACGTAAATCCTTGGAAAGGAGGACTGAAAGAAGGATGGGTACAGAATGGAATAATGAGATCTTATGGAATTCAGAGAGATGGGATCATTGAGTGATAGTACTAAAATGACCTGGAAGCAGCAGTTGAGGGCAAAAGACAGGTCACACTCAATTCTAGGTACCTCAGTATGATAAAACTGGATAGAAGACATGAAAAATTATAAAAGACATTCCTTATTGAACCTCTTGTTACTTCTTCTAATGCTAGTTCATATTTATTTGACTCGTTCCTTCTGGTGGATTTCAGAATTATAGAACAACTTTTATTAGTGGTTAAAAAAATACCCTAGAGGAGAGTAGGCAGCATCTGGCATGCTATAAAATAAGTCAAAGAAGGAGAAACCAAGGACCTGGGCAAGATTAAGTCAACAGGCGACTAGGTCCAAATGAGTAATAGACAGGATAAACTGGAGTTAAACAATGGAAGAACGGCATTAACATTAAGGAGGATTAGAAAAGACTTCTTGTAGAACATGGGATTTTAGCTAGAATCTGGAAGAAGTTAGAGAATCCAGGAGGAAGAAAATTCTGGGCATGGGGAAAACAAGCTGTGAAAATACCTGAAACTGGGAGATGAAATGTCATGTGTGAGTAACAGCCAGGAGGCCAGTGTTACTGCATCACAGAGTGCTTGGAGGGAAATTAGGTATGAAAATATTAGAAAGGTAAGAAGGGGCCAGATTATGAAAGGATTTAAAAGCCAGACAGAGGATTTTATATTTGATCTTGAAGGTGATAAGAGCCAAAGGAGTTTATTGAATAGAGACCAAAAAAAAATCCCATGCTGCCTTCTTCTTGATGTTAAGATCAAATTCTTCTTATTGGTAAAGCCTGTGTTTTTGAACATCACATCTCATTACACAGTATACTGCTATGGGATCCTAAAGCATTTTGTAAGAATAGAAATTAATATAATTTTAATAGAGATGAGCATGTAGTGGATAGAGGGCTGACTTAAGAGGCCCAGATACCTGGGTTCAAGTCTCAAATCTGATATAATAATAGCTATCATTTATATAACCCTGACTATGTACCAGGCGCTGTGCTAAGCCCAAAATATTATCTCATTTGATCCTCACAACCACCCTGGGAAGTAGGTGCTACTGTTATCCCCACTTAGCAGATGGTAAAACAGGCCAACCGCGGTTAAGTGACTTGCCGAGTGTCACACAGATGGTAAGCAGCTGAAGCTGGATTTTAACTTGTCTTCCCAACTCCAAGACCAGTGTTCTATCCCCTGCTCCACCACCTTGCTGCCCAAAAATACAGGGTCTACATCTGTAGAGTAGTCACCCCCTCAGTGTGTCCGGTGACTTTCTAAAACTGTAAGTGAAAGACAAGTGGATTTATATCATTGAAAGGAGTTTCCCCACCAAGAATTTGTTTGATACACTGATAAAATCACAGGTCCAGACAGAATCAGGAAAAAAATAAGAACAATAAAAAATATTTAACTTTCAACTGTTCAGTCACTGAAAGGTAGTAATAACTAAAACCTGAGATTTAAAGATGATTAAAAGAGTGCATTTAGGAAGCAGAATTTGAAATGAAGTTATATAATTTTAAGCAATAAAATTGACAAACGGTAAACTCTGGGAGTCTGAAAAATTGTCTTCCCAAAGAAATGTGAAGATTTTCTCACTCAATTCTTTTACAAATAAACTAGGCATAACACCTGTAAGTATGTGTTTAAAAAAACACAGTGAATACGAAAGATATAACAGGAAAACTAGAGGCTTTGGGGGTGTTTTCTTTTTCATTTTTTATTCTCAGAAACTGTGCAAGAAAAATATTTCCATGTTTTAGTGCATTGGGCACTGGATTAGAAGTTAGGAGACCTGAGCTGTAGATTTAATTTTTGCCACTGATTAGTTGTTTGATCTTAAGGAAATCGCTTAACTTTTCTGGCTCTGTTTCCTCATCCATAAAGTCAATTATGTGATTCTTTGTTAACTATTTGGGTTTCTCTGAAAAATAATTCAGCCACATATCAGTTGATACCTTAAAAGAATGGTCTTGAAATGTAGAATAAGTCTCAGACTCATTTTGTCTTTATATCCCCAGGGTTTAGAGCAGTACTGTTAATAAATGTTTGTTGATTAATTAATCGATTCCTATCCAGACTGGATATCCACCAAAAGTCAGACTCAATCATGCTCTTTCACTCTGACCTTTTATAATCTCTTGCTGCCCTGCCATCAGACTATAAGGGACCATGCCCTAGAGCCAGACTTCCCTGATTGGTGAGACCTCAGCATATGTAGCCAGCTCTTTCACCCATCCCAAACTGCTACCACAGTTGACTTATTTTTATTTCAACTAAATAAGTTATGACCTTTCTCACTAGATATCAAAATGGAAATCTAGGAAAATTGACTGACCATGGGTTTAAATATTTGAAAAAAAGGAAAATTTCAATATTTGTGTCATTCGAGAATGAGAATAGCTATTACTTAGAATGTATATACCACAAAGGGTGAAACCTTGATCAATACAGATATAAACTCACTTGCTCAGAAGGTCTACAGCTTATAAAGTAGATGTCACTTTCTTTCCATTTTCCCAGCACAGTCTAATCTTTTTGCCTAGGAGAAGGGGAAATTGTTTGACAGTTTAATTCATAGGATAATAGATTTACATCTTGAAGGGACCTTAGAGGCTATCCACCTACTACCACCATCCATATAGATGAAGAAACTGAGGCCCAAAGGGATGAAGGGATTTACCAAGGATTACACACCTTAAGTATCAGGGGTGGGATTTGAACAATACTCTCCTTGGTTTTCATTGAAAGCCATAAAATAAATGAAAGTAAACTTGTCCAAGTACTCTTTGATAAGTTTTGAAATAGTGGTCTGCTCAGTTTTAAGAATGTTGGTAGCTGATAACCTGGAATTACCCATCTGAAAGCAACTCCTCTATCCAGACAAATGCAATTGCAAACGTAAAATCTATCTCAAAAAGACTTTGTGGAAGACCATCAGACCTTTTTCAATTGAGCTCGTGTCTACCGCTTTAACTAGAGTGTCAATAGGGGGAGTTAAATTGAGAAATCATGGAAACTGAATATTATATATTTGGATTGCTTGTGCTTGCAGACGAGTTGGTCATCTTACACCGAAGCTCAAAAGTGATCAACTCCAGCTCAATCATATCAGAACATAATCAACATTGAGCAAAACATAACTTTCAATGAAGGCTCAGCTGTACCATATTATTTCATGAAATTGTGCATGCTTCTGAATTCAACCTTTTCATTATTTGTAATCGTACATTCCTTGGACATTGAGGTCGAGCATATACATGGGCAAACTAACCAAGCTGTAGAATAAGTAGAAACAGTAAGATGAAATTGAACAAAGAAAATTTAGTCTATCAGGAAATACATTCAGCCAGTGATAGATAGCAAGTAGCTAGAGCTGGAACTGGATATTTCTAATTCTGCATAGATTCCCACCCACCCCCCACTCCCTCTCTCATGCATTGTCATGAAAATGCTTAAACAATGTCTCCTGTCACCTCTCCTGCTACATGGCCAAAGGATTCAACTCAGTTGCTCCACCCTTCTCCTGACCCTGACTGTGACCCATTTAAAACAGGCCTCCATTTCATACTTTTAATAGGGAACTATTTAAAGGGGGCTATCCTATGTTAAACCATGAAATAACCCCCCCAAGGGAATTTGGAGAAAATCCAAGAGCTGAGATGATTTAAATGTGAAAAGGACAAAGGAACTTAAAATACATTATAGGGAATTATATTCCTTTGGCAAAAAATTGTGAAAAACCAGAAGACAATTCATTGAGCAGAGTAGAATACAAACCTAAGAACTGAACAAATATTCTTTAAGAGTTGGTTCAGGTCAACTCCAGACAATAAATTTCATAGAACTATGATATCTTCTCCACCCCCATAAATGTGCTTTGAAATTTGAAATATGAATGTTGGAGGGAAAAACTTAACCTGTTGAGAAGCTAAGTGCCTCAATGATAAAACTATAAGGAAAGGAACTTTATGGGTAGAATATAAGCTAGAATAGAAGATCTCTATAAGGCTTTGTCATATGAACAATTCACATTTTCAATAGGAATTTATTGTTCCAAAGCACTTTATAAGCCTTTCCATTTGATAGCCAAGATAAGGATAAAGAAAATGTATGAGTGTAATGCTTAATAAAAGTTATGTCCTTGAAATTTGTTTGTAAAACACATTTCTGACAATTAAATCATGTTTTCCAATTTACTTACAATATAGTTTAGCAGATTTCCTTCCCAGGAATGAAAATTAAGCTTCCAAGAAAAAAATTATTGCTTACTGTCAACATGTCCATCGTGAAAAGTCTTATCTACTGTGAAACATCTGCAAGACATCCAATGCCTAGGACTGGTCACTAACATAGTAATACATCATAGCTGTTTAATAACTGAGTGACTGTCCACTGTATAAGAGAACAGAACCTTCAATTATCCATAAGCCTCATCTCATGACAGGTGGTGGTTGTATTCCCCAGTTTTACAAGTGCTCTACAGATTAACCAGCCTTGCATTCTAATAAATGGATGCAGTGTGATGCCTATGGAATGCATCTCAATCCATACTAGCAATAACTTGCCTCACTTATTGTCCCACTCTTCCAGTTTGTCATAGAATGCGACACATTTATGCTAGCTCTCCATTCCATATCCACCCATGGCTCTCTACTTCCATATGATATGTAGCAGATATTACTTGATATTTGATGGACATCACAGATATTCATAGCCCTTTTCAAAGATTAGATACACAGGAAGATCCTTAAACAAGGTCCTATCCTTAAACTATATTCAAATATTTAAAGGGTCATCATGTAGAACTAGACTTCTCTCTGGTTACTGCTCCAGGAAGAAAGACCAGAACCAAGAAATGGAGACACTCTTCATTTTCATGTGAAAAAGAAACTTCCAACAACCACACGCAGTTTCCTATTGAATTATCACCATTTTTATTCTTAAACATTGGAATTCTTTCAATAAAACTTGAAAAAAGAAACTATTATTATATGCTCTATGTTGTCCCGTTTATGTAAGCTATCCAATTGATATATATATAACCATGGCCTGATCTGCTTCATTAGGTAATAAGTCACTGACAGTATTCAAGAAATATAAAAATGATGGTCTTTCATGGATGCTTTTTTGGTGAGTTTACACTGGCTGGGAGATAGGGCTAGAATTAGAGCCCTTCTCACTTTAAGTAGGAATTCTACTTTGAAGATTTTTAAGTCAGTAATTCCACCCATGGATCATAGGTCCACTTGTGCTAATTTATATGTTCAAGTATTCATAGGTGATCTCCATATGGGGAGCTATAGAATATGTGATACTTTTGTTCTTTAAAAAAGCTTTGTAGCTTCAGCCTTTTGGTGGCTATTTTTAAAAATCCACAAGGTCTTTGACATCTAAACAAAATCTTGATATGTTACATTCTTCCTTAAATCCTGGAAAATAATGTTCCATTGAGAGGTAGAAAAGGGGCGATGAGAAAATGGGAAAGAGAATGATGCAAAAATGTTTGTTTTTTTAACAACCAAGAGGAAAGTTATATATAGGTTCAGTCCTAAAAATCCCAGAATCAAGATGGTAGTAGTCAAAATTAGAGGCTAGGTCTCCTTTTGCACCAAGGTTCAAGTTGCAGTGGCCACTCACCACCCTGATTGACACAGGAACTTTAACATACTTTATTTCTTACCTGGGCCAATTTGATTCTAGACAACCATCTGTTCCCAGAAGGTTGCTATAATGGTGCCATGATTAGTATGGATACCTAATTAGCTTTAGCACTACTTTCAGCTCAGAACCCTCAAGCCCAACTGATACACCAGCCTTGGCCTCCCTACTAGTAGGGATTGTAGGTGTGCAATGGAATGCACCAACATGTCTAACACATTCCGTTACTCCTTAACACACCAACAGGGATAGCTATGGTCATGCAGGCATGGTCGTTACAATACAATAACATTACAGTACAATGTAAGACAATATAATACACAACTATTCAGTACCTACTATGTGCAAAATATTTTGCTCAGTGCTAGAGATTCAGAAACAAAAAACACAATAGGTCTTGCCTCCTTAAAGATCCTATATTTTCCTGGGGGTGACAGGGAATATAATATATAAGCATTTAAATACATAATTGAGCACTTGATTGAAGATGAAAGCACTAACAACTTAAAGATATCAAGAAACGCTTTCATAGGAGGTAGCTGTGAGCTGAGCCTTGAAGGAAGCTAGGAGCTCTAAGAGACAAATTGGGGTGGGGATACATTCCAGGCATGGGAAATAATCTTTGCAGAAGTATGGAGGTTGGAAATGGAATGCCAGTTTATGAAAACAGCAAATAAGCCAATTTGATTGGACCATGATTGAATCTTTCCTTCTCTTGAATACCTATTGTCGTTACTGTTCAATCTGATTCATTGATTCATTCATTCAGCTCCTACTTATTATGTCCCTACGTAGGTCCCTGGGAAGAAATAACCATGAATAAGCATAATTCCTGCCCTCAAGGTATATAAAGTATTGGACATTATTTCTGTGATATCATTCATATAGAATAGCTCTACAGTATTTTAAGGTTTACAGTGTATTTTCTTCATAATGACCCTTTAATATAGGTTATTTCCATTTTACAAATGAGGAAACTCAGAGAGACAAAGCAATGACACAGTGCCTGGCACACAGTAAGCGCTTAATAAGTGCTTCATTTGTGCATCTGTTGATCATGACTATACCCCTTGAAGAATGGCATCTGCTCATATCCATCTATAAAATAGGAATAATAGCACTTGCTTCCTAGGCTTGTTGTGAGAATAAAAAGATAATATTTGTAAAGTGCTTTGCAAACCTTAACATGCTATGCCGGGTGTCCCAAAAATCTTCATGCAGTTTTAAGCTTTAATAGCTGAAAATTGATCTAAGACTTTTAGGACAACCTGTACAATATCAGCTATTATAGCGAATTCTTATCTTGAACCCAAAAGAAATGAGACAAGGTGTATGAACATCAAATGATATAATTTTCACCTAGTTTTAACATTTCACAATAGCACACTTTTCAATCATTTACAAACCTTTGTCACCTTGGGCTAGTTGGACTAGATGATCCCTTATAACACTCATTTAGGACACATGATTAGAATTACAGAGTAACTGATGTTCATCATCTCATTTAATTCTCAGAGCAGTTTTGTGAGATGGGCATGCAAATATTACTAAGTGTTATTCTCTCTAGTTTATAGAGAAAGAAACTGAGGCTCAGAGACATTAAATGACTTGCCCAGGGTCACATGGCTAGCAAGTGGAAGAGCAGAGTCTTGAAACCAAGTCTTCTGTTTCAAAATCTAAGAGCCCTTTCTCTTGCACTGTACCATTTCTCAAGGAAAAACAGAGTAATCACCTTTTGCATCCTGAGACTTGTTACCCGATTCATAAGAATTCTTTTTTGGACAGACACATGTGATGATTGATACTTCCAAAAGATTAAAGGATTATTAAATGGAAAGAGATCTGACTCTCTCTTTTAGGCCCCAGAGAGCAGAGGTAGGAGCAGCATTTGGAAGTTGCAAAGGGGACAAATTTAGACTCTATGTAAGGAGAAAATTCTTAACAATTTGAGCTATACAGATTTAGTGGCTTCCACCAGGAGTGGAGGCACATACCTGTAATCCATGCTACCACAAAGGCTAAGACTCATGGATCTTTTGAGGTGGGAGATCTGATCTGCAGTGGACCAAGTCAATTAAATTTGACATCAGTATGGTGAAGCCCCAGGAAATGGGGACTACCAGGTTGCCTAAGGACAAAATGAAACAGGTCAAAGATCCCCTGCCGGTCAGATTGGGACTGAGCACATGAGTAGCCCCTTTTACTTCCAGCCTGAGCTATATAAGATAAGGGAGACCAAGTCCTTAAAAAAAAAAAAGACATATTGGCTTCTATTAGATCTTGTTAAAGGTCTTCCAGTAAAGACTAAAATGCCAGTCATTGGGGGTACTGTAGAGGAGATGTGTTCTTGTGATATATGTTGGACTATAGAGTCATCAAGGTCTTTCCCAACTCTGAGATTCTTTCATTCTGTAATCCCATCTCAACTGGTGGGTGTCCAGACTTATTTGATATACAGGACCAGCCTCATTCAGAGGTTGCAGGTAATCCATGCATTTTGATGTGAGATAGTTCACAGTGTCTTCTGTGTGCACAAAATTTTCCCCTAGCCACCTGTTATTATATCTGAAAATAGTTTTAGATTCAAACACAGAATCAGAATATCCAATGTCCTTGAACAAAAATCCCCTGTCCAAATATTCATCCAACTTTGCTTAAAGATACCTGGTGAGGAGGAACGTTTCAAGGAGTCCATTCTACTTCTGGGTAGTTCAGATTATTCTGAAGGTCTTTTTTCCCCTTTTGTGGCAATTACTTTTGCTTCTCAGTCATGTCTGCAAACAAGTCTATTTCCTCATCCTGAAAACAGCTCAGAAAATAATGGATGTCCCCATTCAATCAGCTCTTCTATTTTCCCCTGCCTTCCCTCCCTTCCTTTTCCTTCCCTTCTTTTCCCTTTCTTCTCTTCTTTCCCTTCCTCTCCCCTCCGCTCCTCTCCATTCCATTCTTCTCTTCTCTTCTTTCCTTTTTCTCTCCTCTTCTTTTCTCTTCTCTTCTCATCATGTTCCCATTAAGTCTTCTCTTCTCTATGCTAAACACTCCCAGATCCTCCAGCCAGTCCTGATATAACATGATCTCAAGGACCTCCTGGTCTCCTCTGGGTCTTCCTTAGCTTATCCATGCCTGTGCTAAAATATGGCATCCAGAATTAGATGCAGTTTTCCAGAGGTAGTCTGAACAGGGTCAAAATATTATAGAATTGTCAATTCACTAGTTCTGGATATAGTTCCTTTTTTAATGTAGTCCAATATTATATTAGTTTTTTAGCTTTTATCATAATGTTGACTCATCCTGAGCTTACCCCCCAGTAAAACTCCTATATATATATTAAACAAAGTGCTACCTAGTCACACTTTTCCTGTGTTTTATTTGTGAAGCTGGCTTTTGGAACCCAAGTGTAACATTTTAATCCTATTAAACTTCATCTTATTAGATTTGGCTCGATGTTCTAGCCTGTCAAGATGTTTCCAGATACAGATTTTGTCATTCAATGTATTACCTAACCCTCCTTGCTTTGAGTAATATGCAAATGCTTTTATCAAGTAGATTGTATGTTCCTCGAGGACAGAGACTTTTCTCTGTATCTCTAGCTTCTAGCACTGTGCCTTGTAGAGTTGGGATGGGGAGGAGAGGGGAGGGATAAGTAACAGGACTGGGAGAAAGGGTGAACCTCTAATTACATTGGTATGTGGAGTTCTCATATGAAGAAATTTCTCTAACCAATGAAGATCCCCACTGTTATGCAACTTACAGTATTAGAGAGTTGCCTGAGGCACTGGAGAGTTCAGATAACTTGATGAGGGTTGAAAAGCAACATGTCAGAGACCGACCATTAATCCTGCACCTCCTGATGTTAAGACTAGTGTTCTTTCAACTATGCTTTGCAGCCTTGCACATATTAGGTGCTTAATAAATATTTTCAATATGAATTTGGATTTAACTAAAATGTTTTAGCACAGGGTCAAGCATAGATCACAGAGCCCTTCTTTTAGAGACCTCCTAAGCTGATCTAAAGCCTTTAATGACAATTCAATGGGTCTAGCAGTCTAACCAGTCACCTCACAGCATTTCTAGAAAGTTCTGTTTAAAATTTAAATATGTTATGTAGTTAGGGTAACATAGTAAGCCATTATCTCCTATTGACACCTTAGCACAAATCAATTTATTAAATCAGCTGGTCACTTGCCTATCAAGGCTCCAAGGAAATATCAATAGATAAAGATGTTGGGAAATAGAGAAAAGTTCAAAGGACGTATCCTGCTTGTTGGGGAAACCTGCAGAGAGAATGGGGTAGGAGAAAATTATGGTGGGGACCTTGGGTAAGGATTGATATTTTGGCATATCTCACCTCACATTGTACAGGTTCTGGCCTCTGTTTTGCAGTGGCTTATTCCTGTATATCAAGCAGGTTCGAAAATCTGTTATCACAAATATATGCTAACCTGACTGTAGAGGTCCTTTGGGCCAAGTGGTAGATGACAAACCATCTGCTTGAAGAGTGGAAGACAATAGTTCCCTGTATGAGAGTATCGTCCCTTAACTATAAAAGCCAGATGAAACCTCATCCTTACTATCATGAAGGTCCTTGGTTCTTGAGGAGAGGGTGGAGGACAGGGAGCATGGAGCCCAAAAAAAGGATGTGACTTTGCTTGAGAAAACTTCATTGTCAGACATTGTTGGAGTCCAACAACTTTTCTCCACTTTTGTTGGCAGAAGAAAGTGGGACTTAGCAGGTCCAAATATAATTATATAGACAGAGACAGGACTGAATTTCATCTCTGCACACCAAAAGGATATCATGGTATCCAAGACAATTAGAAGTAAAGTGACAACAGCAGCCAAATTTGTTGGTTTTACTCAATTCCATGCCAAGAAAGAGAAGGACATAAGCAAATATTTTTATATTTTGAAAAGAGTGTTTTATTTTATAACATCTTGAAGGAAAAAAGCAAACCAACCCAGCTAATGCCTTTATAAAAAAAAGGGAGAGAGAGAGGAAGAGAGAGAGAATGTTTTTCCTAGTTAACTACAAAGATTTCACTGAGATGCAAGAAAAAAAAATCAAGCATTTATAAAAATGTTGATGTAGATATAATTAGATCCATTTTAGGACCAAAAGTTTTATGTAGAAACTGACAGAAGGATACACAATAATTATAGTTTGCTGACAAGCTGAATAGAGTTTCCTTTTTTTATCTTATGGTTTTAGGAAACCGAACTGTAAATAAATATGCAGTTTGACAGATTGTAATTGCGATCAGCAAGGCGTCTTTTCATTTAATCAGATGGTGTTATTAAAATGGGGTTACAATTAAACATTTTATAATGTGACGTAGAACTCCATTAAAATTCTCCAGCAAACAGTAATTTACATCTGATGCCTCTGCAGCCCGTTTCTATTTGCAGACATGTTATTGGCTGTGACCTTCTCCTGCTTGGGTCTCTGTTGCTGTTTTCTTCCTAGTTTGATAAATGAGAGTGAACATACACTTTTCTTTGCCTCCTCATTCAATGTTAGGTAATAGTTTGCATGTTCTTCTTGAATTATTATGACCTTTATGCTATAGGGTACTGGACCAAACAGAAGTTTTAAAATAGAAGAAATTGGGTCCAAATGACTGACGATTCATTTTCTGCACTTATTTTGCGGGCATAGGATCATAGATGTAGAGATAGAAGAGATCTTAGCGGTCATCTTGTCCAATAGCTTCATTTTATAGATGAGTATAGTGAAGCACAGGGAAGGAAAGTGACTAGATGGCCCATTGGATGGAGCAACAGGCATGGAATCAGGAAGACCTGAATTCAAATCCAGCTCCTGGCACTTACTAGCTCTTACTAGCTGTGTGACCATGGGCAAGTCATTTAGCCTCTGTTGGCCTCAATATCCTCATTTGTAAAATGGGAATAGTAATAGAACTTACCTCCCAGGATTATTGTAAGTATCAAATGAGATAATAATTGAAAAGCATTTAGCACAATGCCTGGCACATAATATAAATGGCAGCTATTATTATTCAAGGCCATATAAGTAACAAATGATAGAGCCAATATTTGAGCCCAGATTCTCTGACTTAAAATCTAATAAACTTTCCATTTTACTATGTTCCTTTAATTACCATAAACATTAAACCCATAATCAACTATAGATAAATTTCTTTCAGGAAAAATTAATGAGAAGTTTAGCAAAGTGTAATTCTCTCTTCGTGTCTTATGTTTCCTAGAAAAATGCGTCTCTAAGCAAAGAATAGAAAGAAGGTATCTTTCTATGAGATCGTAGATTTAGAGCTGGAAGAGACCTCAGAGCCTATCCAGAGTCTAACCTCTCATTTTCCTCCTCAGATTTTGAAACTAGAGAGGGGGTAAGTTACTTGCCCATAGTCACAAGGTATGGATGGCATTGAACTTGGAAGTCACTAAAAGGAAAATTATATCAAAATGTTGATGAGACTTCATTGACAAGCTGCCTTTTGCTATTGTCCATAGTCTTCCCCATGATTGTGGTGGCTTGTAGGATGATTTGCTCCTCCTAATGAATATTCAAACATATTGGGAAATGCTGCTGAAGGATCTGAATAGATTGATTGGTTAATTGAAGATAATAGATGATGGAATCCAAATATGACTCTGCACTTTTGGTTGTAGTAAGTCTTTGCCCAAATGCCATCAATTTGCACTTTGGAGCTGTTCCATACAGGGAAGCTAAGCATGAAGAGTGCTTGGATTAACTCAGAAAAAAGAGGAAAAAAACTCAGCAAGGTCTAAACCAATATCTCTTTGCTGCTCTTGATGAAAAAACAAACAAATACATTTTTTAAAATAAATTTTCAGATGATAGGAGGCTACCCTCTGGAAAGAAAGGAATATAAAAAATGCTTTCCATTTCTAGAACAGTGCAAAACTAATATAACAAATTTCATTTCAAGTGTTTTCCAAAGGAATAGAAACAAGACACATAGGGAAATGAGAAACCTTTCCTGTCTGGGTAAAACTAGGTGAAGTCTTTGAAGCATATTTAGAAGGGTGTAGGAGTATTCTTTTAAAGCATATTTGCCATTGAAATGTTTTTTTTTGTATTCAAAAATGAAAATAGTTCCAAATTCTTCAGTCTTGATTATCCTTTTTAAGTAGTAGGATGTAAGTTTCTTGAAGGGAAGGATTAAAATGAAGGATGGATGATCTCAGGGATTTCTTTCTTTTCGAATCTATAAGTCTATGACCATCTCAGTTTTAATCTTTTTATCTCAAATGTGTAGCACATAGTAGGTAATTAATAAATGTTTGTTGAATGTACAATAAAAAAGCTTCTTTTCTTATCCTTCTGCCTACTCATTTCACTGTCAGTCCATTATTAAGCACCTACCATAGTATATGCTGGGCTCTGTGCTAAGCACTGGGAACACAAATTCAAATTTTAAAAAAAGCAGTCCTTGCCCTCAAGGAGCTTACAATCTAATGGGAGAAGACAACACAGAAAGGAAACTGAAAAGCCATGGGGGCAGGGAGAAGAGAAGATGGAGGTACCTGATACAGGGACATGAAGTTCAAAGAAGTCCAAAAGCAGTGTAGATGGTGGGAAATGGGGAGACAATGCTGAGCCCCTTTCTGAAATGGAGGCCCTGGGATTCTTGGCCTTGCCCACTAACCAGAGGGTCTAATCGGGTCATCAAGGTCCTGATTAGATGTGATTACCAGGCAGATTCAATCTTGTAGTATAATGAGATTTCCCAAAGATGAGTTTCCCGAGGAAGGAAGGTACACTGTCCAGAGAAGTCCAAAAGTACCATAATTATGGGGAAATGGAAATGTTCATTATTATATCTAAGAGGAAGAAAAAAATTTGAAGTGAAACTTCAGATCTCTCTATCTCCAAAGCAATGGTAATAGTTGGTTGTTGTCCTTCATTCTCAAAGGGGACCAAAATGACATTACGATGCTAAAGTCAAGTTTCAGTGTGCGCCCAACTATGGTTGATCAGACCAACATGAGCTTGGAATGCTCTACCACAGATAAGGCACAAATAGTCCATGTGAACATTTGGAGTGGATTCTCTAAATTTGCACATTCTGCATTTCCTTTGAGCTGTTTCAATTCTGCTTTTCTCATAGAGCCCTGCACCTTCTCTGATGTGGGCATGCCATGCTAAGCAGTCTTGTGCCAGTGTGTCCATGTCACACAGTCAATACCAAAGTTCTCCAAAGTACTTTAGAATTAGAAGAAACCTTGGAGATCATCAGTCTAATACTCTCCTTTTACAATTAATGAAAGTGAGCCACAGAGATTGTAAGGCATTTCCTACAATCACACAACTATTCAATGGCAAAGCAATGACTAGAACTCCTAATTCCTCAAACAAGTACTCTTTGCATTGTGCTGCTTCCCATTATATTTTCATATCATTTTAAGAAAGAAAAGATACAGTAGTATAGTTTTAGCTATAGGTATCCTTCATTATAAATTCACCAAGCAGAAATCAATCTTGGTGTAATTTATAAGGTAGATAAATTAATTCTCTTGTAACCAGACCTTTGAAGTTAGGTATGTCTCTATAGGTAAATTCAATATGCAAAAATTAGCCCTAAAGAAATTTTTCATCCTAGTTTACTTAGCTGATTGATTTTATTTTATATGGTTTTTTAAAAGCATGGCTCAAACTTATGTGCTCTAACAGAAGAAGGTCTCTTTTATAGGAAGATCCTAGCTCTCAGTAAGATTTGATGTAAGATGGTATCTGGAAAGGCAACCCAAGCTGTTCCTCTGTGCTGAACTACTGGTGGAATGCATGATGGAACTTCGGCTCTCAGGGGAGATAGTTGGTCTAGGACTCAGGGGTGGGGAACCTGCAGCCTCAAGGCCACATGTGGCCCTCTGGATTTCAGTCAAAGGGCCACACTTGAGGACCTAGAGAGCCACATGTGGCCTCAAGGCCACAGATTTCCCACACTCATAGTATGATAATTAATCCACCCTAGGCCAGAACTCTCTCAGCAATAGTATTCAGCTTACTGCAATTCATTTTTTTCTTCACCCATTAGAACAAGTTACTAGTTTTGCAAGACAAATAGGACTTGATAGGTAAATAGGACTTAATAGATAAAATTGTTTTTTTTTTATGTCTTTTCACAAATCATCTGTTTTCTAAACCAAGAGATATATATTCAATGAAAACATGTTTAGGGATTATTTGCATACCTTTCTAGTTCTTTTGAATTACAGGGAATGTCAGAATTATACCTAGGAGAGATAATATGAGGCCAGGACAAGACTCAGAAGACCAGAGTTTTCATTGAGCTTCTCCCACTGGGTAACCTTAGGATATTTCTGACCTTATATTTGCATAGCACTTCACATCTTAAAAAGTGCCTTCATACATCCACATTGTAGGCTCATGTGAGTCAATTCAATTCACAAACATCTTTTAGGCTTCTACTATATGGAAGGCATTGTAAGATAAAGTGTGTGGTTTTGGAGGGATATAAAAACAAACCCCAAAGTCCCTGCCCTCAAGGAGCCTGGATTCTACTGGGGGATATAACATGTATACAGATGAGTAAATACAAGATAATTTGAGGAGAGAGAATACTGACAACTGTGTGGATCTAGGAAGGTTTGTTGAGTTGATGTCATTTAATCTGGTTCTTGAAGAAAGCTAAGGTCTCCAAAGACGAGGTCAGGAGGAAGTGCATTCCAGACATGAAGGGTTGCTCCTACTGCAGCTGGCATGCCTGAGTATGGAGGCAGCAGAGAGCATGTCAAGTTTAGGCAACAGTCAACACGTCACCTTGGCTAGAAAGTAATAGTGTTTGAAAGGGAATAATGCAAAATATGGCTGGAAAGGCAGGTTGGAACCAGGTCATGGAGGACTTTAAAATACCAGGTTGAGAAGTTTGCATTTTATCTTGTAAATTGTTATTGTACTAATTAAACCCTGAAACAGTACAAAAGCTCCTGATAAAACTCAATCACTTGAAAGGAAATGACTTAGTAAGCAGTGACCATGGGAAAAGAATGTGACTTAAAAAGCACATACTGGTCATTCAGTCAGTCAAAGCTATAACATATAATGGGATAGGAAGGTCATTGAGTTAGTTCATTAGTAAATGTTTCTTTTTTTTTAATTTAAATTTATTTATTTAACATATTTAGTTTTCAGCATTGATTTTCACAAGAGTTTGAATTTTCTCCCCATTTCTACCCTCCCCCCACTCCAAGATGGCATATATTCTGGTTGCCCTGTTCCCCAGTCAGCCCTCCCCTCTATTGTCCCACTCCCCTCCCATCCCCTTTTCCCTTCCTTTCTTGTAGGGCAAGATAAATTTCTACGCCCCATTGCCTGTGTATCTTATTTTCTAGTTGCATGCAAAAACTTTTTGTTGTTGTTTTTTGAACATCTGTTTTTAAAACTTTGAGTTCCAAATTCTCTCCCCTCTTCCCTTCTTACCCACCCTCCCTAAAAAGTCAAGCAATTCAACATAGGCCACATGTGTATCATTATGTGTAACTCTTCCACAACACTCATGTTGTGAAAGACTAACTATATTTTGCTCCTTCCCAACCCATCCCCCTTTATTGAATTTTCTCCCTTGACCCTGTCCCCTTTCCAAAGTGTTTGTTTTGGATTACCTCCACCCCCATCTGCCCTCCCCTCCATCATCCCCGCCTTTTTTTTTATCTTCCTCCCTCTTCTTTCCTGTGGGGTAAGATACCCCATTGGGTATGTATGGTATTCCCTCCTCAGGCCAAATCTGATGAGAGCAAAGTTCACTCATTGCCCCCTCAACTGCCCTCTGCCCTCCTCCCACAGAACTGCTTCCTCTTGCCACCTTTATGGGAGATAATCCATCCCATTCTATCTCTCTTTATCTCCTTCTCTCAATATGTTCCTCTCTCATCCCTTAATTTTATTTTATTTCTTTTAGATATCTTCCCTTCATCTTCAACTCACCCTGTGTCTGCTCTCTCTCTCTCTTTTATATATATACACATAGATATATACACACACATTCACTTATATATATATACATAAACATAAACATATATATATCTATACACATATATATATATATGCATATTCCCTTCAGCTACCCTAATACTGAGGTCTCATGAATCATACATGGCATCTTTCCATGTAGGAATGTAAACAAAACAATTCAACTTTAGTAAGTCCCTTGCAATTTCTGTTTCTTGATTACCTTTTCATGCTTCTCTTGATTCTTGTGTTTGAAAGTCAAATTTTCTATTCAGTTCTGCTCTTTTCACTGAGAAAGCTTGAAAGTCCTCTATTTTATTGAAAATCCATATTTTGCCTTGGAGCATGATACTCAGTTTTGCTGGGTAGGTGATTCTAGGTTTTAATCCTAGCTCCATTGACCTCCAGAATATCGTATTCCAAGCCCTTCGATCTCTTAATGTAGAAGCTGCCAGATCTTGGGTTATTCTGACTGGGTTTCCACAATACTCAAATTGTTTCTTTCTGGCTGCTTGCAGTATTTTCTCCTTGATCTGGGAGCTCTGGAATTTGGCGACAATATTCCTAGGAGATCTCTTTTTGGGATCTATTTGAGGAGGAGATCGATGGATTCTTTCAATTTCCATTTTGCCCTGTGGCTCTAGAATCTCAGGGCAGTTCTCCTTGATAATTTCTTGAAAGATGATATCTAGGCTCTTTTTTTGATCATGGCTTTCAGGTAGTCCAATAATTTTTAAATTATGTCTCCTGGACCTATTTTCCAGGTCAGTGGTTTTTCCAATGAGATATTTCACATTGTCTTCCATTTTTTCATTCCTTTGGTTCTGTTTTGTAATATCTTGATTTCTCATAAAGTCACTAGCTCCCACTTGCTCCAATCTAATTTTTAAAGTAGTATTTTCTTCAGTGATCTTTTGGACCTCCTTTTCCATTTGGCTAATTCTGCCTTTCAAGGCATTCTTCTCCTCATTGGCTTTTTGGAGCTCTTTTGCCATTTGAGTTAGTCTATTTTTTAAGGTGTTGTTTTCTTCAGTGTATTTTTCAGTATTTTTTTGGGTCTCCTTTAGCAAGTCATTGACTTGTTTTTCATGGTTTTCTCCCATCCTTCTCATTTCTCTTCCCAATTTTTCCTCTACTTCTCTAACTTGCTTTTCCAAATCATTTTTGAGCTCCTCTATGGCCTGGGGCCAGTTCATGTTTTTCTTGGAGGCTTTTGTTGTAGGCTCTATGACCTTGTTGTCTTCTTTAGGCTGTATGTTTTGGTCTTCTTTGTCACCAAAGAAAGAATGCAAAGTCTGAGACTGAATCTGGGCATGTTTTCGCTGCCTGGCCATATTCCCAACCAATTAACTTGACCCTTGAGTTTTTCAGTGGGGTATGACTGCTTGTAGACTAAAGAGTTCTATGTTCCACGTTTGGGGGGGAGGTGCCAGCTCTGTCACACCAGCACTACTCCTTCCCCAAGAACCCCCAATCCGGACTGGGCTTAGATCTTCAGCAGCCTGTGCACTCCTGCTCTGATCCGCCACTTAATTCCTCCCACCAGGTGGGCCTGGGGCCAGAAGCAGCAGCAGCTGTAGCTGCCCCACCTCCGCTGCCTCCGGGGCTGGAAACCGAACCAGGAACTCCTTCCACTCCCGCAGCTTTTCCCACTAACCTTCTCCGCAGTCTTTGGTGTTTGTGGGTTGAGAAGTCTAGTAACTGCAGCAGCTCACTGATTCAGGGCGCTTGGGCACATTCCGCCCGGCTCCTGGTCTGGTTGGTCCACGCTGCTCACAGTGGGCTCTGCTCCGCTCCCAGCTCCCAGCTCCCAGCTCCCAGCTGTGGGATAGACCTCACCCAGAGACCATCCAGGCTGTCCTGGGCGGGAGCCCTGCTTCCCTCTGCTGTTTTGTGGGTTCTGGAGTTCTAGAATTGGTTCAGAGCCATTTTTTATAGGTTTTTGGAGGGACTCGGCAGGGAGCTCACACTGGTCCCTGCTTTCCAGCCACCATCTTGACCCCGCCCCTCCATTAGTAAATGTTTCTTGGCAGGTGTGATAGACAATGAACTGAACTCTGAACTGGATAGAAGAGTAGACCAGATTACAATTGGTAAATGATTCTAGTAGCAAACTTTGAGATGTATAGGGCATATATTATGATCCCTGCTTTTTAGATGAGGACCCAAAGTCCCAAAGAATTTGAGGAGCTTTCCTGGGGTTATACAGTTAGTAAGCTGTAGAGTCAAGTCTTCTAACTGAATATTTAGGTGTTTGGTTTTTTTTAATACTTGTTATTTCTGTTATCCAGATACTCAATATCTTCTTTGCAAATTGAAAGGGTTGGACTAGATTACATGTTATTGATGGGTAGAGGGTGTCTATAGACAGATTTCAGGGAGTCTGTGGTAGAGCCACTATCTACTAGGGTTTCCCCTCTACCACCTACAAAAGGGCTGCAACCAGCCCACAGTGTGATTTATGGGCCAGCCTACAAGCATAGAAATTTACATAAATGCTTTAGTAAAGGAAGCCTAGCTACCTCAGAGCTCTCACTAAAATGGCAAATCAAAATATATTGTCTGTTGTTGCAATGAGGTTGGAGAGCCCTGACCTACAACATGAATTAAGCTAGTTTTTTCCCTGAAAGATAGCAAAGATGGTAGTTGATTGGCCTAGAGATACAACCTCCCTTGATGTAGCCTCCTAGTTGTATATGACCCTGTTGATTTTACTTCCTGGTTACCTAAGGGCATAAAAAGACCCACCCACATATGATTAGGACCCTTTAGACTTGGCAGAGGTCTAATCAGATCACCACACCTGCTGACCAAATGCTCTTCCATCTGAGGGAAGCTAAGTATCATTGTTAAATAGTCTCTGTTTTAAAGCTAAGTAAACCTTTGTTGTTGTTGTTAATTGTCCAAGGACCTATGAATGCTTCATTTTGCCCTAATGTTAATCTTGAACAGGATGCCAGTCTGAGTCAGGCAAGCCTCTAATAGGGTCCATGAACTTGAATGGGAAAAACATTACATCTTTATTTTCGCTTATTGCTAGCTGAAATTTAGCATTTCTCTCACTTATTTAAAAATATTACTCTGAGAAAGGGTCCAAGGCTTTACCAGGTCTTCAAAGTGGTAGGTCAGTGACACACACAAAAAAGTTAAGAACCCATGGACTAGATGATCTCAAAGGATCTTTCCAGCCTTAACATTCAATTATCCTCTAATTATTTTGTATTCCACCTTATAGGTACAATATAAAAAAGATTTCTTAGGGCTATAAATATTGGCAAGCATTGAAAATGATGAGCAATGATCCTCTATTAAACTTTGAAAAATAACACAAGTACTACTGGGGAGTGATAGAAAATTTGCCTTTATATTTAAATTGGAATAGAGTGAGGTAGAAGATATCAGTTGTTGAACAGTGTAATAATATACTGAATCTGAAATTTGTACTAGAAGTTAAAAAAATAAAAGATCATTTCCCTAGTTGAAACTACATGGAGAATTTAGATAGAATGCAATTACACAGTTGGAATTTGGCCAGGACCCTTTGACTAACATGTCTCTTCTTGCAAAAAGGACATTTACCAAGGGACCTTTAATGATGGTGCATGATTGGGATCCTCAATTTAACATCCAATCTAAAACAATGGAGTCCAATACCCATTTGTAATGGAATTTATAAATTCCCTTAACAATCATGCTGAAACATTTGTTTAGTACTAGATTTCAACAAAGCCAATTTTTCAGAATTGGATACATTCCTTAGAGTCCCTAATCTCACTATGAGTCAGCTCTCTACCTTTTCTTAATTTTTGCTTTCCATAATCTGTCTCATCTCATAAGGTGAGGCCTTTGATAAAACTTAAAGCTTCATTCAATAGTAGATTTTAAAACTTTCTAATAGTGATGTTCGCTAGACTGGTTACCATATTTCTCATGCTCCATGTTTTTGCCTCACTGTGAGCATTCGCCCAGCCAGTTAACTATGATAGCACAGGGAGATACAAAGTCATTCAAATGCTTTGTAATAACAAGGATGACAGAGCACTGAACTAGGTAAAATCATCTTAAGAGAGCTGATACAGAATTCATAGATGTTCATGATAGGACAGGATTTCCGAACAATCAATTTAGGTATTTCAACACAACGAAAACATAAGGTGGCCAGAAACCAAAGTATCACTATGGACGATAATTTACCCTGTTATTTCAAAATAAATACATTTTACAATCCAAGCCCCCAACAAATAATAAAAACTAATATTCCAGTTCTGATGATGCATTAGTTAGTGTTTTCATCTCAACTGCTTTCCCGCAGAATAGATAGGTTGAATATTCATAACTCCAAAACACCATGAGAGAAGTCATAAATTCAGGCAATGCTTACTTTGCCAGATATTGACTGAATATCCCCATATTTGGAAACATCCAGATTTGGTGGTTTTTATGCTGTCATTTGGACAGAGGACTGCAGTTTTCCACTCTCCATCTTTACATTTTCATGTCATGTCGCTAGAACCATAAATCTTGTTTCAATCCTGAACTTGGTGTCATCCAGCAAGTAAAAGCCATCAGGGACAATTTAAATGTATTGTCAGTAGATGGTTTCTCCTTTATCATTTGCAGAAACCACATACCCTGTAATGCAGAAAACAGAAATTTTAAAGGTGATGGTACTGAGGTAAAGGCCAAGTGGTTTTCTTAAAAGACTATAATTAATATACATCCTCCTCATTTTCTTTGAAAGTATTCCTTAGGAACAAGTAAATTTCTTTGCAATGCAAATAATCAGAATAGTAAGTTAGTATACCTTACATTTTCCAATTCGTATTGAGGTAAAAATTTACCACAGACAGACTAATCATTCGGATTCAGTAAAAAACATGGGTACATTTGAATGATCCACATAAGTATTTCTAGCATCCATAGACTAGTCCACAAAGCTCATCTGGGTTGTTTTAAGAGATTTCCTTTATAGCTATTGGACTGAAGCCTTTGTTGTATTTTTACATTTTAGGTAGCATATACTACATATTGATATATACCTCTCTAATCATGCTGAAAACTGCTTGATTACTTTTGACTTATGCTGTAGAATTTTGTCATTCTTACTAGAAATTTCAAGACATTTTACTCTAAACCTATTCTTTCTTTCCTTTAGATTTATTTACTACCTTTAGAAGTAGAAAAGTCCAATTTCAATCATGTTTGAAATAACTCATTTTAGACAAGTACGTGCTGCTCTGCTTACAAAACATATATGAGTGGAATATGCAATTACCCCAACTCAGTTTCCTGCCACAGAAACATTTCAGCATTATAGCATTACAGAAATAGAATGACATGCATAATGAAAGATTTCAAGATTCACCCAAGGCATTTATTCTCTTCACCTTAATGTTCTCAGCAGTAGCAGAGTATCCATTAAAAGGTACTATGAATTATGGTTGCCTAGCAACTGGAAGGCGCTTGTAACAGCACCAAAGAATGAAATGGCTGGTTGATAAAATGAATTTTCTCTGAGCATTAGCCTGTTGAAACTGCCTTTTCTTGTGGAACATAAAGTGCATTTATTTGTCTCATGCATTTTTTATTAGAAAATTATTTGAGTTCCAGGGACTTGAATCGTTTTGCTACAGGAGATATTTGATTTTAATGTGTTGTACTAAAATAAGTAATAAAAGACATTTTCTTCAAAGTAAAGTCACCAAACAATCCTATGTGGATTTTTGAAGGAAGAAATAAAATATTCGATAAGCTGTGCCATTACTGGTTTCTAATTAAGAATGGCATTAGATAGGGCTGAAACTCAGACTCTGGGCCTAAAAGTTTAAGGATAAAATATGAAAAATAGAAACATTCTGTTGTCATTGGAAAGCAAGCAAAATATAAGAATTTTTTTCCTCCTGCACAAATTCCTTGGAAAAATTAGTTTCATTGACTATAGAGTCCCAATACTATAGAGTCCCAATACATTGACTATAGAGTCTCTAGCAATCATGCATTCTCTTTCTCTCTCTCTCTCTCTCTCTCTCTCTCTCTCTCTCTCTCTCTCTCTCTCCTCCCCTGTCTCTCCCTCTCCCTCTCTCTGTCTCTCTCCTCCCCCTCTCTCCCTCTCTCTCTCTCTCAGTCTCTCTCTGTGAATGTATCACTGCCCTCTCTCTCTTTCTCTCTCTCTCTCTCTCTCTCTCTCTCTCACTCTGCATCTTCAATGTCAGCTTATAACTAAATTGAGGAAATATGTACATTTCACTGTCATCTCTAGATTTTCCTTTAGCTGCAGCTGTTAAATTATGGTCTATATATTATTGACTTGCAGGTTTCTTTGCCCTAAGAACTACATTCAGATGACATGAATAGATGGTGTCAGATGCTGCTAAACGTACATATTTGAAATTGTTACATTTTATGAACATTTTTGCAATTTAAAGTAAATCAAATCTACTGCTTAGGCAGACAGAAACAGTAAACAAAAAATAATTCAAGAAATCCCAGTGAAAAAATGCCCCAAGCAAAAAAACTATTAAAAGGGAAATTCATATGCTTGGGTTATTTTTTTTTATATTAGCTTGTTTCATGTCCTCTCCCCATCAGAGGAAATATAATTAGCTGACTCTCCTGTATTGTCAAATGGGTAGATTTTTACAATATCACACGTACCATATTTATTATACTTTGTGGGATATACAATCTTAAGTATTCATACTCTCAGGTATTGATAGTAATTGTACCTCTTAAATGACAGGGATTATATTTTAATAGTTATTTTGCCTAAGAGGTTCTTCTAGTCGCTTGGTACACGATTCATTTTTATGATAACATAATCTGCTATTGGATGAGTAAGTCTGATGGCCCAATACCCATTTCATTAGGTGAGCAGTGGAGACTTCTTTGTCCATAAATAACTATTCAATTCAAGGCAAGACAAGGGCAAGTTAGCCAGTGAGGGGGAAAGTAAAATGAGAGGGGTGTTCCTGATCGCTTGTACTTAAAGGCAAAGCATTTCATATAAAATTATTACCCATATAGGTAGTCCTAGGAATAGATTTCCAAGAGCTTCTTGGAATAATTGTCTCTGTCCCTGTCTTTCTTTACAAGCAAAGTAAATAAATACATGAACAAATATCTGTTGAATTGGATCAGTGTAGAGGTAGGCAGTTCTTGAGCCTTTAGGTCAAACCTCTATCTTTTTTTTTCATGAATAGCCATTTATTTCTTCCCTGAATTATCCAAATAATATCCTTGACACACTACTTCACTTGATCTGTTAGATAACCATGCTTTGACTCTCCAGTAATGCTTCTCCACATTAATCTGCAGGATTTTTATATTTTCTGTTCAGTCCCAACGTATTTTACCCACATGTAATTTTGTCAAGGTGGACAAACTGAGAAACATAATCTGTGATGTCTGAGATTCAAGCTGCTGTGGTCTTACCAAAAGCACTTACCTAACTAACCCTTAGCACTTAACCAAAAGAGACAGAATTTCTGTCCCTTGAGAACCCTGGTTCCAAAGCTGAAATTCTAGCCCACCATTGACAATTGAGGACATAATGCCATTTTACTTCATACTGTCTTTGCTGAAGTGTGAGGCTCAGCAAAGTTTTGTTCTCCCAAGTACAGAAGCAGTAGCTTCAACACTTCAAATTGATTGGTAGGAAGTATAAAGTAAAATAATTAAAATTAGGGTGTTACCTCCCAAAAAGGAAGCAGATACAGGAAATGGTGTGTCTACTTAATTTTAAACGATTGTGGTCCCCACCATTTTTATGAGTCCAAACTTGTACTTCAGTTGTCTCAAAGTCAATTCTTCTGGAGCATTGTGTGGTAGAATAAAGGCTATATATGGAGTCACAGGACTTGAGTTCAAATCCTGATTCTGCTACTTACTATCAATCACCACCCAGCATTTATTAAGCATCTACTGTGTGCCAAGTACTGTGCTAGGTGCTAGGGATATAAATACAGTAAATGACATAATTTAAGACTATAGACAAGTCACTTCACTTTTCAATGCCTCAATTCCTTCATCTGCAAAATGAGGGGGTTGGATAAGATGACCTCTAAAGTCCTTTCAGGCTCTGAGTTTATGATCCTTTTTTCCTGCTCCCAAACTATCATCCCCTCATGTGTTTTTTTGGCCGGGGGCCTTGGCACTGGTCACAAATGCCTTACCATCAGACACAGCTTCAGTTTGCTTTCCAGGGAACAGAGAATTTCTGTACAACATTTTTGCTTTGAACTTGAATGCATTAGCAGTAACATTACTGGAGTTAATTATAACCTATTGGGACTAAAACGTATAGTCATTCTGCCTAAGTAAAGATAAAAGAAAACAACCACTCAGAGGTGAGATCCGTGCTCTTAAAAGGTGTATATTAATAATCAAACCTTAAAACAGTGAAACGCTGCTAATCTTTTATAAAGGTGCAAATTGAAATTCCGGAGAGAGCGTGAATGATTTGTTTAACAATGAGTTTAATTCAGCAGAATCCCACTTGAACATAAAACTATTACACTCATAATAATCCTGTGTAGCTATTGGGAGACCCAAATTAAAACTCTTGCTGATATTTGCTTAAATCTCATAAACTGTACAGAATTAGAAGATACAGGTGGTGTGTATTTACCATGTTCTTTCTGTCAGAAAGCTTTTTTCAGTGCCCAAGGATAGTCCGAAAAATGTTATTGTGTTTTGACTCATTCATTCCCAGACATTCTCATTTAGGATCTAGTCATTAAGTCCTGCCACCTCGATAGAGCCGTATTAAGCTCAGGGAAAATGTTTTGTTTTCTTTTTTTTTAACTGATCATCTTTGATAAAATAATTTGTCTTCTACTTTTTAGGATCAAAAGCTACCCGGGTTAACAAACTTCCAAGCTATTTGTTTGTATATGTATGTATGCAGTGGGGGGTATGAGGGGATTCAGGGAGGAGGCAAGAAGGATGATTCTTTGTGGGGAATATCTAGTGTAAGAGGGCAAATATCTTTCAACAGTCATGAGAAATTGTATTCACAGTACAACCACAATTGTTACAGACTCACAGACACAAGATGTGTTTTTTTTTTTTAAAAAAAATGACATCTATTTAAATAAAATCCCACTTCTACAGCCATCTATGAAAAAGTGGCAGAATCTAACATTTTAAAGTCTTGGAATGACTGCTGCCTCATGAATATTCCATCACTGACAGTTGCCAGGATCTTCAAATAAGCAACAACAGAAGGTCAAAAAGAAACAGAGAACATATTACTGAGTTTGGGGTAATTTTTGTTAGATAAATTTCACAATAAGATGGGTTATTGCACTCACAGCTGACATGCACTTAGAATGCATAGCTCAGACACACTTGTTTGGGTTACAAAGTCACTCCCGACCCAGGTATTGTTTTCTTCATACGTTAATTCTTTCAATAGTGACTTAGAGCCTCTACTTCTGAATCCAGAATTTTGTTGTTCATATATGAAAGGAAATCTTTTATGAATTAAAGTGAAAAAACTAAAAGTATGGTGCAACCTCCTGGAAGGAAGCAGATACAGTAAATGATGTGTCTGTTTGGTTTCAAACCACAATTGATCATGGTCACTACCGTTTTTATGAATCCAAACTCTTACTTTACTTATTCCAATACCAAAATATTTGATCAATTGCAAAGAAAACCAAAATTAAATGTCCAACAAGCAAAAACAACAAAATTTTAAAATGCTATAAATTGTTTAATAGAACACTGTGCAAATGATAATGGCAATAATGGGGGTAGTACCTTTAGATAAAGGAGTATAATTTCATGGGAGTTTTCTCCTATGAATAAAAAAACCCACAAAACTTTACAACCCAAACATTAAGGCCTATGACATTTCAGACTTGGTGGTGATAATGATTCTTTTAGATCATGATTCTAAAAGAGATAGAAATCCAGAAACGTAGTATAGAATCCTAGAGAAACATCAGAAACAGTCTAATAAATGGTATAAATTAATAAAAACTATTTTTTTCTGAACTCCAATCCCACATTTCCACCTCTTGGCTTGATATTGTTGCCTGAATATTTCACTGGTATATCAGTCAAATTCAACACATTCAGAACTGAACTCACAGTTATTCCTTCCCTCCCCTCATCTTTCTTCCCATTATTGCCTTCTGCTTGGCTTCACTATTTCTGCCAATCACTCTGCTGTTCCCCAAACCACCTGAGCTTGGGATTTTACCACCATTTTTGACTCTTTCCTCTACCTCAGATAACTAATCAATTGACAAAAATCTGTTTTCCATTCCCAGTGCCCTAACCTCTTACCTAGACTACTGTCTCCTAACTGAACTTTTCACTTCTATTCTGAAATCCCTCTAATACTCCTTGTACGCTGACTGCCAGAATCATCATCCTGATATCCATCAGATCATGTTACTTCTCTGCTCAAAGACTGTCGGTGTCCATTTAAAGAAGATTTCCTACCAAATAAAATCTAGCTGGTGAGCTCTATAAGTATCTCAAAATCCATAGATCCAAAAGAGAACTCATTTTTGTTTCCCCCAAACTCACCCCTCTTCCTAACTTCTTTGCTTCTGTTGAGGGCACCACCATCTCTCCAGTCATCCAGGTTCCCAATACTGTGCCTAATAGATATGTTTTCATTCATCTTCTTTGTGCACATACGGACAGATATATGTTCACTCTTGTTTTTGTATGTAGAGTACCTGTCAAAGAGTAGGCATATAATAATTGTTTGTTTGACAATCTGATACACTGAGTCTCTTTAACATGGAATTCCAGATCCTCCATACACTGCTCCCAATCTAACTTTCCAATCTCATTTCCCACTCTTCCTTCCCTGTGCTATAGCCAAATTGAATGACTTCTTGTTGTTTAGTCGTTTCAGTCTTGTCCAACTCTTTGTGACCCAATATGGGGCTTTCTTGACAAAACTATGGAAGTTGTTTACCATTTCCTTCTCCAGCTCATTTTTATAGACAAAGAACTGAGGCAAACATGGTTAAATGACATGCTCAGAGTCACACAGTTAATAAGTGTCCCAGGCCAGATTTGAACTCAGGAAGATGAGTCTTCCTGACTTAAGGCCCTACACTCTATCCACTGAGCCATCTAGCTGCCCTTGAATGGCTTGCCATTCACCAAATGTATCCATTGAATCCATACCTCTACTTTAGCTCCTTTTTTCCCAGAAATAACCTTCTTCCTTTTCTACTTCAGAAATCCTAATTTTTCAAAGCTTAGCTCAAATTTCACCTCCTTCATCAAGGCTTCCCTCGATCTCCCTCCAGATATTAATTAGTGTTCTTTGCTTAGATTTCCTAAACTCCACTTTGTCTTTAACTTTCTTATGGCACTTGTTATATTTAAGTCTTATAGTATAATTTCTTAAGCTCTTACTAGATAATAAGCAATTTGAGGGCAAGGACTGTATCTCATTCATCTTTCTCCTACAGCACATAGTAGAGTGCATCACAGAGTGCTCAATAATTGTTTATTGAATAACTGAATGAATAAGAAAGTATTTTCTCTTCACAGGTAATGAAAAGTAAATAAGGGATTTGTTAAGTTAACATGATAAATACTATCTAGACAGATAAAGTGTTCATATCACTCATACCCCTTCTGATGGAATCACTGATGGCAAGAATAAATCAGCATGGCACAACGAGAAGCTCTGAAGAAGAATACCTCTAACCTTAAGTTTCGGTTAAAAATAATTCACCCACAGTCCTCAGTCTGACAATTACTTGTCTTTTCCACTTGAAGTGCCTTATAGACAAACCAGAGATGATCACTTCAACTAAAATTGATGATGGGAATGGTTTTTCTTCTTTTTTTATTTGTATTCCTCTCTAGTGCAGTGCCTGAGATACAGTATGCATTTTTAAATGCTTATTGATTGAACATAGTAACTGATTAGTCATGTGGTATGAGGGATTTTGAGAACTGAAGATACTTCCAAGTTTACAAACCTGGGAGACTAAACAATAGTGGTATCTTTGAAAGAAATAGGCAATCTTGGAAGAAGGAATGACACAGGAGGAAGGAGCGTGAGGTCAATTTTGGACATGTTGAGCTTGAGATGTCTCTGGGACATTTAGTTTGAAATGCCCAGGAGGCAAGTGGTGAGTTAAACTCATAGAATCTGAAAGTGTAAAGAGAAGAAAAGAGGGCCTGGGACAGAACCTGGGCATGGTATGGAAGGTAAGCAGCAAAGGAGACAAAGAACCATGTATGGTCCTCAAACATGTATGAGGAGAATTAAGAAGGAAGTAAATACACTTTTATTGAGCTGCTACTATGCACCAGGTACCATGCTAAGGGCTTTACAAGTATCATCTTATTTGATCCTGACAACAACCCTGGGAGGCAGGGGCTATTATTATCCTTATTTTATAGTTGAAGAAATTGAGGCAAACAGAGGTTAACTTAAGGTGTCTTTCTAGGGTCAGACAGCTAGTAAGTGCCTCAGGCCTAATTTGAACTCATCTTCCTGAGTCCAGGCCCGTCATTCGCCTAGGTTCCTCAAGAGAGAACAAGGCCACAAAAAACCAAGACACAAAGAGTATCCACAAGGAGTGGACATCAAACGCAGCAAAGAGCCAAGAAAGCGGAGCACTGAAGAAAGACCATCCAATTTGGAGATTGAGTTATCATTGGTAACTTTAGAGAGCATAGTTTCAGTTGAGTCATGAGGATGGAATACAGATTTTAAAGAACTAAGAAATGAGTGAGAGGAGAAGAAATTATGGCAGTCTGTAAAGACAGGATTTTCTAGAAATTTGGCTGAAGCAGAGAAGAAAAATAAAAAATGATAGTTTGAGAGCAATGTAAAAGGTTTTTTAAGGATGAAGGAAATATGGGATTTTTAAAGACAATAGGTAAGGATCCAGAAGGCAGGGAGAGGTTGGAGATTCAATGGGGTGTGAGGATGATGGATGTGACCTTCTGCTAAAGAAAGCAAGCTAGAGTGGAATCAAATGTACAAGTAGGGTGAATAACTTTGGAAAGAAGTGCTACTTCATTGTCAAAGACTAAGAAAAAAGAGCCAAGAGTGGGGAATGATGTCAAAGGGAGATTAAGATAAAGTGAATGGGAAAAGAGGGAGCCCACATCAAATGGCCTTCATTTTCTCAGCAAAGTAAAGGGGCTGAGATCCTCACCCGAGTAGGGGGAGAGGTATGAGAGGGATGGAGGAGGGAAGAGAAGGATCGGAATCTCCTCTATGGGGAGTGAGATGGGTACAATTGATTCCAATTATGTCTGTGTAATGTGAAATAGTTTATCATTTCAGTGATTTGGAGAAAATAGAAATGGAAATCATCCAACATTCTCACTTTAGAAATGAGGAAACTGAATCTGGAGGGGAGGGGAAGGACTAAACTAGTAAGTGGCAAAGATTAAATCGGACCTGTGTCTGCTAACTACAAAGGTATTATTCTTATATCCCTGTGCCTCTCTCATTCTATTCATTCTAGCCTTCAGTCACACTGGATGTTGATGTCATTGAGACTACAAAATGTGTGCTCTTAAAGTTCCTTATGTTGGAGAGTGTCATATCCAGCTCTTTATAGGTTAAGGACAAGGATGGAATTATAAGAACAAGGAACCGCTAGGTGGCAAAATGAGTAGTGCACCGGCCCTGGAGTCAGGAGTACCTGAGTTCAAATGTGGCCTCCAACATTTACACGTTTACTAGCTGTGTGACCTTGGGCAAGTCACTTAACCCCATTTGCCCTGCTTTCCCCCCTCAAAAAAAAAAAAGAATTATAAGGACAAGCATACATTGCAGGCTTAGATTTGGAAGAGACCTTAGAGGTGACCTAGGCCAACGCCTTCATTTTACTGATGATAACACTCATGCATAGAGAGCTTGTAACTGACTTGTTATGATCACACCCAAGTAGTTTTCAGCCGTGTCCAACTCTTCGTTGACCCTGTTTAGTGTTTTCTTGGCAAAGATACTGGAGTGGTTTGCCGTTTCCTTCTCTAGCTCATTTTACAGATGAGGAAACTGAGGTAAACAGGCTTAAGTGAGTTGCTCAGGATCACACAGCTAGTAAGTGTCTGAGACTAGATTTGAACTCAGGAAGATGTGTCTTCCTGACTCCAGGCCCAGCACTTTATCCACTGTGCCACCTAGCTACGTGTACAAGTACTTAGGGGCAAATCAAGAATTTGAACGATAGCTTTCTACTCCAAACAATACTGAAGATTTATCCTTAGTGCCAGAATTCCTAATTATATCCCTCCCTTTACTGGTGGTCTTTCCAGCTGTGTAGCATCTGTCAGAACTTGTACTTTACCAACATAACCTTCAGTAGTGCAGGGTGACCTCCATGACACAATCAGGCATCTGAGTAGAACTCCAGTAGTGGATGATAATAATTATAATGCTTCCAAGAACCCAGTGAAATGAAAGTATTAGTACAATTTTTTTTAATGTTTGCTCTTCTTAAGAAAGAATGACCCATAAACAAGCTGATATCGGGCATTTTCTGGTCATGTAATAGTAACAATTATTGTTATCAATATTTTTAAATGTATATATATATATATATATATATATATATATATATATCTTAAAGACTTGCAAAGCACTTCACATATATTATCTCACTTGATCGTTGCAATAGCATTGTAAGGTAGGTACTGTTGTATTCATTTTGCAGATGAGGAAATTAAGGCTGAATTAGATTAAGTTACTTGCCCGGAATCACACAACTGACAGGTTTCCAAGACACAGTTTGAACTCAAGTCTTCTTGACCCCAGGTCCAGCACTCAATCTATTCTGCCACCCTTCTGCTTTCTTATTCCATGTGATGTAATTAGTTCAAATATAGTATAATCATCTACATTCCTTAAATTTAGATCAACTTCTAGCTGAGAATGATAGTCCTAAGACTTTATAAAATTTTTTCAATCACAAAGGAAATACTGAATTGTAGCCATAAATCTAGACTTACCAAAGCATTGATCTTGTTAGCAACATGTCAACCAAAAGGTCATGGTGTATACAAGGTTAACTATCAGCCAGAAAGTTTGTTTAACTAGAATAACTGGAACATTCTGGTTCATTAATGTTTTGTTAAAATAACTTAGTAACTAAAAGATGAACTCATTTTCCTCTAATCAGAGAGATGAATTTGGGTCAAAATATTTAAATGTTACAATCTTTATTCTTAGAAAAGAGATTAAAATAACTCAATTTTTTAATTAAGAAGGTGACACAACTTTGCCATCTGTTGTGTTGAATGTCTCCCCATTTTTACCTGTTGCCTTAGAAGCATGAAATGTTTTAAATCCCATTTCTTTTTTATTTATGCTGAAATTTACTAGTCTGACATAGACCTTTCATGTGATATGTCCCTGAGCAATTCTACATGATAGTTACCAAAGATTCAGTCCTACTGAGAAATGTGTTAAACAGCATGGATGGTTTCCTTCCATGTAGTGTTGTAATAGTGGCAAATCTACCTTGATAGATTTTTTTAAAAGAAAGAAAAGAAAACAAGAAAAAATGAACCAAATTCAATAAATTATAAACTTCTCAAATTTATAGGGCTGGCTAGTTTTCGTTTGTTTGTTTGGTTTTTTTTAGAGAACTACTAAACTATCTCAGTTAATTTTTTTTGAATTGCCTAAAACTATATAGCAGATAGAAGATAATCTCTACAGACATGCACTCAAAATTATTCTTGTGCTAAGGAGTAAAACCCGTATTTCCACTTATGGAATACTTTTCAAACAAACTATTAATGAGAAATGAAATTTAGGCATTATTGTAATGGTGACTGTCAGGTAGGGAATATGGATCCCAAACTGGCCATAGTTTTAGAGCAGTTGTTCATTACAGAAGCAGAAAGTTAATTTTATCATGAAAAGAAAAAAAAAAGTGAACCCTCACTATTAGCCAGCCAAACATGAGAATTAAAGTATTAAGCACTCAATTTTGATATATATATATGGCAACAAAATGGGGAATGAGAAGCAATTTCAGGGGTTAAGAATAACCTTCCAGCAAAATGATTACTTCACTAAATTACTATAGTCCCAGGGTAATAAAAACTTAGTGGGTTAAATGGTAATGGGGACAAAGTGTGAATAGACCATTGGAGTAGAGGCATGGAAAAATTAATTTATTTATACTTGTGTTTGACCTCAAGCATATGGAGTTAGCCCAACAAATTCATCTGTCTCTAGTTATTTTATGAGACTGGGGATTTATTTTCTACTCTAGCATTTTGAATTATTATTATCTTACAACAGTTCCTCCATTTCTCAATCAAAAGGATAGCCCCATTTTTAGAGCACATTGGGCCACTTGCTTCGAGTCATGTCAAATCAAGGCAGAGATGAGGAATCAATAAGCTTCTGATTCTCTATCTAGCATTTCTGTAGGGCCCACCTCCAGAGAGCAATTGAATCCATGAAGTTAGCAAAATAACTAACATATGCAAGCAGCATCTGAAGCATATTTAATAGGTATGTGTGATTTTGCACATATTTCAGCTCACTCAGACTTCTAAATACAGCACTAGCAGATCTCTCGTGGATATGCAACACTTTCATGGGGACCCAAAGCCATATGTACTCTTTTTTTTTCATTTGTTTTGGAGAGAATATGGATAACATCCTCCAGGTAACAATAATTCAAGTGGATTTCAAGCTACTATTATGTCAGCGTCTATTTGTAATATTTACTTAGCATAGATTAACTGCTGTAGAACCCCCTTTCAAAAACACTTAAGTTAAAGCTCTTTAGACCAGTTGGAATTAGGGCTCTATATTTGTGTGTGTGGCAGAAAGGAATAAGCAACACAAGGGTGCTAGAACTTGCTTGAACTGGTCCACATTTCTTAAATTTTCATCATGAGCATTTACACTTCAAAACTCAGCCAGTGCCACAAATCAGGGCTTGATTTGTTGTTTCATTGGTTGTCTAGACTTAAGAAAGCGATGGAGAAAATGTTAGTCAAGGTTAATAATATTAATAATAATTAAACTTAAAAATGTGTCCTGCTTATTCCTCCCCTACCCCCTCGGAAGGCCCATTGTAAAACATTTACCAGTATACCCCTGAGCAAGCCCCACCTGGATCTGCTTAGGGTAGGATACTCCCATTTTTTCCACCAACATACGCTACACCCTCTGAACTCTGAACAGCCTGGGAGGTAGCTTGCTTGCTTACACTTTTTCTGCTCAGACACATGTTTGAAAAAGAGAAAACATAGAGAACTGCATGGTATAGACATAACTTTAGTTCTGCATGTGTTGCTTTGACTCTGAGATGGGTGAAAAATATTAGGAAAGTATTTTTGACGACCATGCACTTATTCCTTCACCTTGCCGATTAAACTATTTAGAAATAGTTTCTACCCAGGAATGTTTTTTTTTTCTTTTTCCCCCACATAGAATGTCAGTCTCTGTTACTAATTTGGTCCATAGCATGCTTTCAATATAAATGACTCTTTAAAAAAACACGCTGGATTGCAGAAGAAGGATGATATCAGTGAGTGACCAAAAAGTGTAAATAGAGACCATAGATGGTCATAGTTCTCTGTGAAAGCCTCCGTTTGCCAGGAACAGAGATAGAGAAACTGCCCACAGCAATATCTGCTTAGTGATCTACTAAACAGAAATAACATTATTGTACGTAGTGTTAATTATATTTATAACAAAGATGTGCTTTCTTATTTTTAAATTGTGTTTAATTGGATGCAACCCCATTCCTCAAGTTTACACGCACACACACACGCGCGCGCACACACACACACTACACACACACACACCCAATCCTCTTACTTTATTTAGAAGATAAAACCTGCAGTACATCCTTATTTAACTCCCTTTGTCTCTACCTCAAGATGTATCCAAGCATCCTACCTTCCTTCTCCCAAATCCCTGAAGGAAAAAAAAATTCTTCTCCTTTCTGAGACCAATCCTACGTTTTCAATCCCATCTTCTCCTACCTCTTTCTATCAATTTTCCTCTCTCTTGCATCTTTGATTCCTCTTTCTTCATTCACCTCTGATTACAAAAATATTCTGGTCTCCCCATCCAAGAAAATATCAATAACAGAAACCAAAAAGCCCTCTCCTTTACCCTGTGTTTAAATTCCCTTGACTCTCTTTCCTTTCACTTTCAGATTTGTTGAAGGAATAGCCCACACTCATTGCCTCCCTTTTATCACCTCCCACATACCCTTTGGAGGGTTGGGGATCTGAGGACCAGATCTGTAATTTCATTGGCATGAGGAACTTTCCAATAAGGAAACCCACTCTACCAAAGCAGAAATGCACCAGCTTTTCAATTTTTAGTCTCAGCGCCCAGAAGCAGCTGTCTAAGACTCCCTTTGTAACTTCTTGTAATCTAGATTTCACCACTCTGCTAAAACTGCTCTCTTCATGTTCCCCAGTAACTTTCAAATACAGTGACTTTTTCTCAGTCACCTTTATCCCTGGCCCTTTTGCAGTATTTGGAACTGTTGTCTACCCGCTCCCTCTTGGAATTCTTTCTTCCCTTGGTTGCTGGGACGCTGCACTGTCCCGGTAGTCTTTTTTTAAGCGTCTCAGATTACTCCTACTCTGTCATCATTATTGGCTCTTCTTCCTTGTCCAAGCCTCTCATTGTGGGAATTCTGCAACGTTACTCTTGCTCTCTTCTCTCTACTATTTCTTCCTGCTTTAAACAATCACATTCACTCTGATGACTTTAAATATCCCTATATACAATTGCCTTTTGGAGGCAATACAATGTAGTGGGAAAGAAACATCTTACTAATGATAATAACTAATATTCATGTACCATTTTAAGACTTACAAAATGCTTTTGTTGTCAGTGAGGTAGAATGAAAGGAGGGTTGAGTGATCAGAGGACCCAAGTTCATATCCTACCTCTGACACTACTTTTGTGACCTTAGGCAAGCCCTTTAACATCCCTGATCTAGATAGATATAGAGATAGATGATAGATATAGAAATAGATAAATATAGACATATAAATAGATTGATAGAGATAGATATGGAGATAGAGGGATAGAAAAAAGATAGTCAGATGGTTAGATATAGATAAAAATAGAGAGAGAGAGAAATATAGGTATAGAAATAGATAAAGATAAAATAGAGATAGAGGTAGATAGACACAGATATGGAAATAGATATAAACATAGATTGATAGAGATAAGAGATAGGTAAATAGATAAAAGTATAGACAGATTGATATAGAGAGGTAGAAATAGATATCAATATAGAGATAGAGATAGATATAAAGAAAAAGGGAGGTAAAGAGATATAGATATAGATATATATAGAAATAGATAAAATATGGATAGAGGTATATATATGTATATGTGTGTGTATGTGTGTATACATACATGTAAAGAGAGAGAGAATCTGTGATCGTATGAGGTAGGCTGTATCAGTATTATTATCCTCTTTGTGCAGATAAGGGAACTGAAGCTCAGTGATTTGCCCATGGACACAGTATCAGAGCCAATATGCAAACTTAGTTGAGTGTTCTTTAAGCTACCCTATTCTGCTTCTTAATGTCACCTGTACCTCAGACTCAACATGGCCAAAATTAAGCTCCAAATATCCAACTCTAAACCAGCTTCTCCTTGAGACTTCTCTGCTTCTATTAATGACAACTTTAGTCTGAATATCCTGAGCCAGATTAAAATGTAATTAGGAAATATTTAACAAAATAAATAAAAATACAATGAATCATGGGTAAAGTTAGTATGTGGATTTCTAAGTCAAATATGCAGAGATCCCTATGTGCTATTTCTGTTTCTGTTTTAGTTTGGCATCACTCCTGTAGAGCAGGGAGTGGTGTTTTATTCTTCTTTGTATCATCCATAGTACCATGCACATGGTAGTCTTGAGAAAAAGACAAGAAAGGGAGAGAGGAAGGAAGGAAGGGAGGGAGTGAGGAAGATTTTCACCTTTGAAAAGAATCTTACTATATTCTCTGGCATCTATAAACCTCATTTCTTTATATTTCTTACTAGTTTTATTTTAACATTTTAATAACTCATTATTTTCACACCACATGTTCAGTGAATGTCCAATCATCCAAGTGTGAGTTAAGTGACATTACATAAATCAGATCTCTTGAGTGATGAGTTTTAAATTTGCTGAATTGTTTATGTAGTGTTAAAGTAAGAGGGTACTTTAGTCATAGTATGGTTTCCAATTTTATATCGATTGCATCTTTTTCTTCTTATAACCCAGAATTGAGGTGTTACAGTACAAATTTAGCAATGCTAATTCAAGTGAAATCGAGACATTTGGACTTTGAAGTGTTGATCTGACAATGCTTATGGACCCCAGAGTTCTGGGAACTCGTAGTCCTTACAGTTTTCTCTTCTGTGAAGGAAAATGTTGTATTTCCCTAACACCTCTGAGAGATCCATTTACTCCCAACAGAGATTTTTATAATATAATTGGCTTGGCTCCTTAATTCTTCACATTTGTTTGTTTGAAGAACATGTTTTCACAATCTTCTGTCAGCTGTCTAAGCACTAATAACTGATTATTACAACTGCCAATCATCTGTCTTTTATCTAATCTTTTGACAGTGCCCATGTACTGTGTGCAACCTATCATTGGTCTTGCCTTCTCCATTTTCAGGCAGGAGGAAATTCACTTCAGGCATATTTACATGTACACGTGTGCATGGCTGTCTCTCACCAAGTGGTGCCTCCGGTTAACCCCAATTTTACCTCCTGACAGACATTCTGCTGCTGTAATTTAAAATAGAAAATGGCAGGCTTATGAAGCGGAATTGATGAAATAGTTTTGGTTAATAGTTTTTTAAACTAACCCTCATATTACTCATTTCCACTTTGTCCTTTCCTATTAACTGATGCTTTGCTTTTGACATGAGTTGGAAGGATCTCAGCAATATAAGTATATACGTCAGGTCTGGTCCTCAGAATTCTTCCTGGTGGAGTCTCTACACTCTTCAGAGTTGTGGAGATTCTACCGTATTTGAAAAATCCTAACGAGGGAGTCTTCATATGAAGTTAAGTCGTGTCCTTCCGATCCCTCTATGTGGATGGGCATAGGGAACGGAAGTGGAGGATTAATTTATTCATAGTGATTAGGGAGCAAATGTGACTGCTGAGAACGTACAACAGAACCTTAATGTAATACCACCCTTCAGGACTATGTCATGGGTTACATTAGAGATGAGATTCTGTTATAATATGCATACTCAGTAACCTCTCATAATTTCTCATATGCATTTGTTTGGATATTGGATATTTACCAAATCCTGATGATTCTAGCATAGATTCTGAGGAGAGCTAATAAGATATTAGCACTTTAGGGATTTGCAAAGGGCTTTACAAATACTACCTCACAAGTGCTGCTGTTATCCTGAGTTTTCATTTGAGGAAATGGAGGCAGACAGAAGTTAAGTGAATTGCCCAGGGTCATATAGCTAGTAAGTGGCAGAAGAAATTCAGGTCTTTCTGACTCCTGTCCCAGTGCTCTATCCCTGGACCTATCCCTGATTTAGGCTTAGAATTCCTGGGTTTGAATTCTAGCTCTGACACCACCTATGTGATCTTGGGTAAGTTACTTAACCTCTCTGAGCCCCAGCCCCCATAGTAAAAAGAGAATATTAGACTAGAGGATTTAGGTCCTTTCCCCCTCTCATTCAATGATCTATGATTCTTAGAACTTTTATGGTCCAAGGGGGATGTCCAGATATCCAGACAGATATCAGGAGATAGTGTCATAGCTACAAAGCATATTAATTATTTGTGAATCTGTATTGGAAATCATGAATCAGTCTTTCATGTCAGGTAACATTCATACATGGAAGTATAAGAAAAATTTCCTTTCAAATGTCACCATAGAGAAACATTTTACTATTTAAGTAATTGCAAATGGGCTCTTTGAAACATGACAAGGTAAATTGGGTCTTAGGAATGCTGGATTAGAGGATCATCCAGTTAGATCTGGTAGAGACCTTAGAGGTGTGTAGTCTAACTCCTTCATTTTATAGATGAGGAAACTGAGGCACCAGATGAGTGACTTTTACAAGATCATATAGCTAGTAGGTATTTGAACCTATGTCTTTCTGATCCCAAACCCAGTGCTCTTTCTGTTATGTGACATGGTCCTTCCTAACTTTGCACTTATTTCACTACACTAACTCTACTGAGTGCTAAAAGAATTGGACCCAAAATTTCTACGGCCAATAAAGACCCTATTTTTAAGTACTTCAAAGGAAAAGTAAACTTGTATTATCCATGAATTGTTCCCAAGGTTGGGAATTTTACTCATGTACCCTGTCAGAAGCCTATTCTTTAAGTTGGACTTTGTCCAGCTCATCACAATTTCAGGCTATTTCCTCCTTATCCCCCAGACATCAAGTAATATTTGAAAAACATGGCAAACTGCTTCAAATGCTCCATAGGAATATAAAAATTAATTATTACAGTGTGTTCTGAAATCAACATGTTCAATTTAGAATCACTTTATTACTGTGTGTTAAGACAGAGTGTTAAATACTTGAAAGAGTATTTACTATGCATATTATTATGCATGCAGACAATCTCGAGGGAGGCCCCAGGAGCTGGAAGCCACCATTCAAGAAAGGTGGACTAAAATGGAATTATGAGGGGTCACAGTGGAGCATCAAAGGATAACAAAGGGAGAAAAACATTTTTTAAAAGGATATGAGAGAAGCAGGTTAAAACAAGGCTAGGCCTCCACTAGATTAACAATGATTTAAAAATTCTTTAACAACTATTGCTACTATATCCTCGGTCATCTCAATTTGGGGAGAAGGAGCCTAGGTGATTCTTCTTAGTCTCCTAGAGCAGTTCGACAGCCTTTTGTAACGCATTTTAACCAACTTATAAATCATTTTGTGGAGACTAATGATTTATTACTGCTGTAATGAACTTCACAGGCATCAATGCATTAAGGATCCACTTTGAAAAAAAGTGTCAAATCCTATTGGAACGATGATCAGTTAACTCTTGTTATTTGATCAGCTTGTTGGATCTATGAATAACCTTTTTAGTTGACAGAGGTCTTCCATGGGAGGAGGGAGAGAATCAATGCATATGTAAAATAAAAGTATTTGGTGTTCTTTTTCCAGGCTATTTATCAATGCCAGGGTCTGTTGTCAACTTCCCAAGCTGCAAAATTATTTTTTTAAAAAAATTCACCTCATTCAAAGCTATTTAAAATGCTTGGTGAATGCATCTTAAAAGGATATTGTAATTCCAATTGCCTGTCTTTATGTTACTAAATTATGGTGTTTTCTTTCTTCCTATTTGAAGCCACAGCTGGCCCTTCATGGCCTGACTAAAATAGTAATTACCATGTGAGAGTTGAGTTTTTTTTTTTGGTTGGGTTTTTTTTTAATGTTCGGCGATGTCAGACATTTGACCTATGAGGCTTTTAAAATTGACCTTTTTGCTTCTTTCCACTCATTAAACCACAACCTTTGCTCCCTTGTCATAAAAGATAAATGAAGATTCACACAATCTTTGTTTAAGAGAAGATTTATTGTTTACATTAATGTAGATTAAGTGGAAAGATACCAATTATTTATCATGCCAATCAAATGTCTTCTGAGAGGTTTAAATTTGTGGCCTGGTTTTCATAATTACAATTTCTAAATACTCATAGGAATTTAATAAGAAACAAAACAAAATATATAATTGGACATTTTTCAAAGCAACCTTCCAGCTTGCACAATGAGACCAATGAGTTCTAAAATTTAATGGTGTAAAAATAACTTCTTAATGTTCTAAGACATGTATTTCTCATACAGAGAAGTGAGACATCATTCTCCACTACATTGTCAGATTTCATTAAAAGCAGAAGAGTGATTTCCAGAATTGGTAAATGTTGTCAAAGGGCGAACATTATGAATTTTATTTAAAACCAAACTATTGTTGTTCTTTTTGCCCTAAACCTAGCATTCTGATAAGTAGATGCCAAGACCCTAACAGAGAGCCAAAATAATTTTATGAGTGCTAAATTTTGGAAGACTGATGCTCATTTATGTGTGCACCTAACATTTATGTTAAAGGTGGGCAGATGTTTCAGATGAAGAAGATTTATTTTAAAAGTTATATGAATTAGGATCAGAGAATCATACAATGTCATATCAGGAATGAACATTAACTTCTTTTCCTGTAAGTTAAAGGTAGATACCTGAAGCCCAAGATGGTTAAATGATGTGCCCAGTGTCACACAGTTAATTGGTGACACAGAATGGGGGGCACACAGATTGCAGTAATGACTGGAGTGAAAAAGGAAAATAGGCATGGCAGGCCCTGATCCCAATATTCTAGAGCAATTGTATTTGGAATGTTTGATGAAAACACACCCTTAGCTAGAGCCCACAGCCCATGCTCATAAAAAGGGGGCATTCAAGAGTATTCTGGAGTATGTTCATACCAGCTTTTGAGAGACAGTTAAGTGTTCAGTGTAAGTGTTTATACCTCGGAAATTGGCTAACACTACAAATCTTTTTTGTTGTTGTTGGTTGTCTAGACTTAAGAAAGTGATGGAGGAAATGTTAAATATGCAGATTAAACTTAAAAGTGTTTCATGTGTACATTTTGTTTTTGTATAGCTGGTTGTTAAACATTTCCTAGCACACCTGTAGACATATACAAATGAAAAATTAAGCTCCTTTTTTCTTTTTGTAGAAAACTTTTGAAGGAAGTTCCCAAAGCTTAGGTAGTTGTGTTCTTAGTTTTCCCCTACATTTATAAAACCCCACAAAACCAATGCCTCTTCCTTGTCCACTTGAACGTACCTTCAGATTAGAAGATGGATACTATTCTGTTCATTATTTATATAGTTCCTATTGCTTCGAGAGTTGTGCTAAATGATTTCCCTAGCCAGACACTCTGACCACACTATCCCTCTTTTCACACCTGCTCTCAGTGATTTTCAATAGAGCTTTCCATTTCATATATAAACCCTTCACCATGCCCTTCACATTCATGACTGCTTTGAGCCAACCTATACCTCTGCTCCGTTTACTTCCCAACACTCAAGTCCTCTACAATTTCTTTTATCTACCAAATTTTACCAACATTTAATGGTTATTATTGAGGAACAGTCATGTGAATCTTAGGGTGTTGAACAAAATAACATTGAAATCTATCATCCTAGTCAACAGATATTTATTAAGTGCTGCTTACTATATTCCAGGCAATGTTTACAAATATAAGCCCTACCCTCAAAGAGCTTACATCCTAATGGGGGAAGACAATAACACATAAAAAGTAAGCAGAAAGGGGAAGAATGAGAATAGATGAAGGTACCTGGCTCAAGGACATATGTAGTAGGGAATGTCCAGAGAGTCAGGAGCATTCTGGAGAAAAATGAAACCAAAGATGGTCTCAATCTTCTCCTTAAAATGAAAGTTCAGGGAGGGACCAGCCAATTGGAGGGAGAAACTTCAGTGGCAAAGGACATTTATAATGTGAGAAGTCTAGGAGTACAATGAACTTTCTGGGTAAACAGGTTTCTGTACTCTGAAATGGAATAAAGGTAAGTCTATACTATCTTTTATGTGACATCCATTCAAGTAGTTGAAAATATGCTCTTTGAGTCTGCGTACTTTCATCATATTGTTTCGCATTAATGCTTCTCTAATGCTTCTGACAGTAATTAGCAGTGGAAGAGACAGATAAGAACTTTGTATTTGAGGTTTAAAGCTACCTTAGAGATCATTCAGTCCAGGGGGGCAGCAAACTAAGGCTCATAGGCCAAAAGTGGCCAACCATGTAGTTTTATATGACCCACAATCTAAGAATAGTTTTTTAAAACTTGAACCAATTATAGTTTTAAGCCATACAAAAGCAGGCAGCAACCCATAGATTATAGTTTACTGACCCCTGATATAATGGAACCCCATTATTTTAAGGAAGAGGAAATGGGTGCCTGAAAAGATGAAGTGACTTGCCCCAGATAATTTGGATATTAAGTAGTAGGAAAGAGGAGTCTTCTCACTCTAAACCTAATTCCCTTTCCACTTTTTAAACTCTGTTTCCTTTTAAGTATTTACTGTATTATTGGGTCCAATTGGTTTCTTCATGTCAAAGGTACAGTCATTGCTTTGTTAAAAAAATGTACTGATCTTGGTGCATGATAGAGAGATTTCCTACAATCAAGATAAGTGGTAAATTGAATGAAGTAAAGAGAAATAAGTAGAAATGTCTTAAAAATCTTTATCATTCTTAACAAAAATTCAGTGCTGGTGAGCATGCCCGGTTCTAACAAAAGTAGTTCACCTTTAGGTCTTCATTTGAAGTCAATGCGACCATGTCCACATATCAGTAGGATCATAATTGTCTCTAAATCTGGAAAGGATCTCTTATCTAGTCCATCCCCCTCTCCCAGAGGCCCAGGGAGATCAGTGGCACAACAGTACAAATCCAGAAGCAGCCATAGTACTTTCAAGTTAGACTGAATTGATATACCAGAGGCCTAGGGAATCCCGACCACATATGAATGGCCAAAAAAACTTCTCAAGTAATATGTTCAACAGTTCATCACAATTCCAATGTGGCAATCACATTCAATCAAAAATCATACCCATCATCCTACTACGTTCAGGTCCCAACTTCCTTATTCATTAGCCATGTGAATTTGGGCCAGTCACTAAATTTCTTAGAACCTCAATATCTTTATCTTTAAAATGCTAATCATATCTGGCGGGGTTGTTGTCTGAATTAATTGGTCTAATGTTTATGAAGCCTCTTTGAAAACTTTTTTTTTGTTTTGTTTTTTTTTGGGGGGGGGGCAGGGCAATTGGGGTTAAGTGACTTGCCCAAGGTCACACAGCTAGTATATGTGTCAAGTGTGTGAGGTCAGTTTTGAACTCGGGTCCTCCTGACTCCAGGGCCAGTGTTCTACTCACTGCGCCACCTAGCTGCCCCTGAAAACTTTAAAACACTGTACAAATATAAGGTAGTATTAGCATTATATGGCCTTTTTATTGTTTTATACTATACTTATTTGCACACAAGAATTTTTCCTCATAGATTGTAAGCTCTGGAAATGTAGACACCATATCTTACACCTTATATAATCTCCTAAAGAATCTATGAAAATGCCTTTGACGTAGTAAGCATTCAATATTTGTTGAATGTATTAATGAATCACCCAGGCATGTTCACTTGAAGTGGGCTACCCCTTCTTTAGGGCTATCACCTATATTTTCTAGTAAGTGCCAGCCTTATTTACTTACGTGATATATGGATATAGATAGCTGAAATAGGGTGATAAAAGCACATCTTTCTTTTTTCCTGCAAAATGAAAATTCTGATAGAAATAGATTAGCATGTCATAATTCATTTAAACATATAATACAGAAATGTCTCTTGAGTTGTTGTTTGTCCTTTGTTCTCAGAGAGGACCATGACATCAGGAAGGTGATGCAATGACTTGCATTTAAGTGAGGGAGGGCTATGCTAAGTCACCAACCTCACTCTCTCCTCCTGGGCCATCTGGGTCCAGTAGCAAGGTATAGATCAGGATGACTGGAGATGGCCCAGAAGGCAGTGGGAGACTTGACCTTTTTAAGCTAAGGTCTTTTCCAGGTCTCAGTTTGACTGATGCAACACCCAATCAGTGTTAAGACAAGGTAAAAAATGAGGCAAAAAAAAAATCAATCTGGGAGAGGAAGACTCTTAGGCTTTCTGGCCAGAACAGAAACAATTGCTATTTGCACTCACTTGAGTAAGATTTAAAGAGAGATAAGACCCAGCAGAAATGAGTACCCTTTTTTTCATTGTCGTTTCATTTTTCATTGTACTGGCCATTACTATTTGCCTAAACCTTACTCTGATTTAACTTTTCCTAAGTATCAGAGATTCAGTCCTATCATAGCCCTGTTTCTCTTCTAATATTGCTTTGGCAGATTTTTGCTTCTATATTCTTTTTTTAGTAGCAAGCTTTCAAACTTCATCCATTTATTTATAGTTTTAGAAAGATGAGGGGCAGCTAGGTGGCATGGTGAGTAGAGTACCGGCCCTAGAGTCAGGAGGACCTGAGTTCAAATCCAGCCTCAGACACTTGACACACTAGCTGCATGACCTTGGGCAAGTCACTTAACCCCAATTGCCCTGCCTTCCCCCCTCAAAAAAAAAAGAAAGAAAGAAGAATTCAGCTTTTGGAATACCTATCCTGGATCTTCTAAAGGAAAATCCAGCAGCTGCCACTCATCTCTGCTCCCCAGTTGACTGTCCTTGTTTAGGTAAAGGCCTTAGCAAAAGAACGTCCTCTGCCTACTTTATCTAATATCTCATCCTGACATCTTTGCTTCCTAAGTTATTTTGAATACCAGGAAACTTCTAGTCATTTCTTTCTCAACAGATTTGGATTCCTTTGTCAGTACTGTCTCAGCCACAATAATAATATTTAACTGTTAATGATAATGATTATTTTTATTACTACAGTGCTTTGAAAATCTAAACACTATATAAATATTTCCTAGCATCATCATTATGAGTAGTGTTGGTATAAGTCACTATTATTGTAATGGCAGATAGTACAAAAAGTGCACTGAGGTTTATAATTCATCTTACATACACTATCTCATTTACCTCTTATACTAACCCTGTGTTGTAAGTACTAGGATCCCCAAGCCCACTTTACAGGTGAGGAGACTGAGATGCAAAGGAGTTGCCCAGAGTCCTCCATTCAGGAAATATTGGACATGCCTATATCATCCTGAATCCAAGTCGTGCAGACTTTATGCTATGCTGACTCTCTTGTGGCTCTATCCTACATAGATCACTTCCCAAATCCTGGCAGCTGCTTTTCACAAGGTCAGTCCCTGTGGCTATAATGTTTAATTAGGAGAGACACATATTTCTGACTCCTCTTCCTTACCTTTCTTTCTCCTCCTCATCCATGCTGAAAACTGTAGGTGTATCTTCCACCCTCATCTCAGCTCATTATAGCAAAATGCTTAGAGTTCGAGAAAAAACAAATGAGAAAACCAAATCAGAGACTTTATGTGATTTGCTCCAGCTTATACAGGTAGCAACATTTGACTTAGTCTAAATTTGGCATTGTTTCCTCAAAACTCCACTTTCAATGGAATAGATATTCTACTGAGAACCTCTGAAATGGATATTTGTTTTGTTTGGGGTGTTTTTTTTAAGGAGCGACCTCTTTCTTTTTGAATGTTTAAAAACTATCCCAGTCATTTAGAAATATAACAAAGACAATAGAACATAACAAGATTTTAAAAAGAACAATAAAAGTCATAATGTAATAAAGTCATTCACTAATGTTCCATTCTGATATGTCTTCATCGTTTGAGGGTACTCTGAATTCTCAGTGGTCAAGCTATTCAGCTAAGTATAGTTTTAGCAGCCTGCAGAAGCTCTGGGTACCAGTCCACTAACAGACTACATTTCCACCATACCCAGATCAACCTAACAAAGTCTGGACAGGCTCACACCCAGAGAGCTGACCACTAAATACTTCCATTTATTTCCATCCAGCAAGCTTACTATGTGCCAGGCACTGTGCTAGCGTTATGGATACAAAGACAAAAAGGAATCATTCTCTGTCCTCAAGGAACTTGTATTTAATGGTTTGGCCTGCAGCATCTCATAAAGACCATCTAATAAGCACATGGATGGAATTTACATGAGTACAGGGAGCTCTCCTATACCTATATAATCACCTATGAAAACCTTAAAGTACTGAAATAATAGAATATAATATTGTTTCCTCACACATAGTTCTATTAGAAAGGTGCAAACACTGAAACAAGCTTACCTGGTAAGAATCTGTTGCCAGCAAAAAGCCCGTTTGCAAAAATGGTTGAGATGATTCACTATGTATGACTGGCCATACCCTCCCTCCCCGCCCCCCGCCAAAAAAAAAGGTTTCCTATGAGATTTGCATGTAATTTTAGCATGTTTAGTAAAAATCTGATTAGTTTCTGATTTGGTTAAGTATCAGCACAAAAACTTTAAGTAAGAAATATGTTTTCTTGGTGTAAGTCCCTTGGTATTCTGCAGGGTAAGGGGCATGGTGTTCCCCAAAAAGCCAGTTGAATCCAACAGTGTTTATTGAGCTGTTAGGTCACTTGACTATGCATTGTTCAAGTACAATTTTCATGTTTAATAAATTTTATTTGCTTGATGTAGTATCTTTGGCTTGTAAAAATATATATTTGTTCATATATCCAACCCACAAAATTGGCTAATTCATAATGGTTCCTTCTGTCTTTAAATAGGAATTATGGGATTTTCATATAATTGAATAACTTCACTTGGAAAAAAGTTGTGGTTTTTTTAATCTTTTTAAAAACAGTAAGAAACATAGGTTTTTTGGTTGAAGGTTTAGGAGAATTGAATTTGTTTTATAGATTGAGAGTGCTATATGATATCTCATTTTAACCCTGGATTCCTTAAATAAAAATAGCTAAAATAATTACCACAGGAACTCACTCTCTTTTGGTCATGGTCCTACTGTTGCATTTTGAATCAAAATAGCACAGATTCTATAAATGATTATTGTAGTATTTTGCAACTAAATGAGGCATTGTAATTTTAATGAGATTTTATCTATTTTCTTTCTGTTACTCTGATCAAGTACAATTCAGATGTGTAGAGTTACCTTCCAACAAAGCAAAGAGACTTAAAAAACGCCTTTACAAGGGCTTACACAAACACACACACACATACACACACGCGTGCGCACGCACATATATACATACTTCTTATCTAGTAATATTTATGGCAACAGTAAGCCCACAATTTCTCCAAATCCAGAAAGAGTCTAAGACAGAAGGCTCTTAGGAAAAACAAACAGACCTCTTAAGCCAGGAACACAGCCTTCTAATAATTTGTTGTTGTGAAATCTACTTCACTTGATGAGTTTTCCAACTGTAAGTGGAATGGGCTATTTCAAGAGTCATCTAAGAAGCTCTGGACTATTTGGACAGAAATTTTTAATGTGAATCGAGAAAAACCCATTCAGTTCCAGGATTATTGAGTAGATACTGGCTAGAATAGGAGACCCAAAAAAGATACATTTGGATACTTGAAGAGGCTCTTGTTTGGAGTTTTTTTTTTTTTTTTAAGTATTCTTTGAAAGTATACCCTCTAGTGAACACAGCATGGACTTCCCAGATTGCCGCATTTGCCAGCCATGAGATCCCCTGTTCCTGGCACTTTGGTTTGAGTGCAAGGAGAGCCGATGAAATACCCATGGCATTTACCCTCCTATCCCAAGAAAGAATTAATTCTGTGTTCTTGGACTGTTTTCTTCTTCTTGACTCTGAAAGAAATCCCCGTTAGCCAAGACAGTCTAATCTGAAAGCTGATTGTGGTGCCTGGGGTGAGCTTCAGATCTCAATCCTTACAAGCAAGTCTGCACATCATGGCTTCTGGGAGCCTTCAGATCCAGCACATGTTGGTACTTGATTCAGCCCTGCTTCCTTGCTTAGAAGAGGAGACTAGAAAACCTAAAGCAGTATATTTGTTATCCTTGTTACCCTGAGCCATCAGAACAAAATATTGAGAGCAGACAAAAATCAATTGGAGAGATTTCCTGCAGGGTTTGTCTTTGAGTGAGTGAGTGGTGGGGGTGCGGGGGGGGACTTTTCCCAAATATTCATCTACTCTTCTAATGAAAACAGAGGCTTTCACTGGGATTAAAAAGTATTTGATAAGGCTACGCATTTTAGTACACTGCACGACTTCATATTTGCTTTGGATGACAGATGTATATTTTCTCTGTGCCTGAAGAGACTGTTTGTTTTGTCACGTACAAGTTAAAAAGAGACTGAAGCTAACCTGGAGGACGTTCTCTCAGATCCTTGATTATATATATCTTTGGTGGTGTGAGCTTTATTGGATTATAGGAGTGCTGTGATTCCACTAACTGTGTGTGCAAACAGTGGGCAAAGTATGGAAGGATATGAAAAGGAGGCTTGTTGATGCTCTGCTTTACAATATTGGGAAAGAGGGAACCTTTAGCCAAGCACATGGAATTCCAATTTGGATAAGAATGAATTGAGGGAAAGCTAGGCTGAATTACAACATGTTTCTGTTCCTACTACAACCAGTATTTCTAATGATATTTGTTATTAACATATTCATATTCATTCAACATTCATTTATTCAATAAACATAATTAAGTATCAGCTGTCTGATCCTCTGTACTAAACATCATAAGAGACACAAAGACAGCCCCTGCCCTTTCAGAGCATATAAGCTTTTAGGGAGATAAGACACATAAACAACTGTGATAACAAAATAGAATAATATGATATGTACAAAGTGATATCAAAAATCTGAAGACTTGTGAAATTGCTTCTACATAATGAGATCAGGGAAGTCCTCATTTTAAAGGAGGTAGACTTAGAGTCTTACCTCCTTGGAGGTGAGACTTAAGGTATATGTGTGATTTCAGCAGACAAGGAAGAAAGTAAAAAAGCCAACAATGGCGTGAGAAGAAGCACAGAATCGAGGAAGTATGGGCCATGAATGCCAGGCAATGGAGTTGAGTAGGAAATGAGGATGGTATAACCAGAATTTTTCATTAGGAAGATTAATCCAGCAGTTATAACTGGGACAGAAAGGAAAGGAGACAAAGATGAAAGGCACAAAGACAGCTTAGAAGGTGATAACAATATTCATGGGAAAAGACAATGAGGGGGCCTGAACTCAGGGCAACAGGGAAAGGTGCATGGAAACGTGTCCAGAGTTCTGGATAGGATACAAGAAACCTGGTTTCAAAAAGACCTTGGGCAAGTCATTGCTTCTATTTGGTCTTCAGGTCCCTTTTAGAGATAGATGAATAGACTAGATGGTCTCTGAGTTCCTTCTGACATCCTATTATCTATGAAAACAGGAGAAAATGGATGAAAAAGATATTGTCTTAGTCACCCAGGTTTATGACTTAAAAGCCATCTTTGATGTCTTCTTCTCTCTTGTACTTAACAATCCAATCAGTTGCCAAGTATTATTTTTATAGACATAAAACTCATGGTATTTGGCAATGATTGGATTGTGTGGTACAAAGGAAAGGAAAAACTTAAAAGTTGGCTCCAATGTCTTGAACCTCGGTGACGAGGAGAATGGTGATGTTTGTAATAGAAATAGGAAGACAAAGAGTTAAAGCTCTATCATAATATTAAGTTAAAGAGCATAGGCACCAGTTATAGGTCTTTTATACTTTCATGGAGAAATTTTCAGGTGAGTGATTGGGGCAGCCAGTAAGCTCTGTAACTGTACCTTTAAAATAATTACTCAAAAGAAAAAGCATAAAAAATTTTTAAATAGTTTAGAAATGTTTAAGATTAGAAATTTGGTTCCAGTTTTGTCTTTCTATTTATACAATCTTCACAAACGCTGGGATATAATTCATTGTATGGAGTCAATCCTGGAATCAAAATGTGGCCTTCTATAATATAAATGTAGCAGGTATATATACTTAGACATGTGTGTGTACATATGCATATATGTACACACACATATATGCATATGTAACTACTGTTTTTTGTTCTGAGCTGAATCTCTTTAGTTTTCTTCATATCAATAAAGCTAAATAAATTTAGTTTTATTACTACCTTTCATTTAATTTTATGTATAATAAGCTGGATGGACTTTTTCAATTGAAGTTCAGGATTTTCTCTTTTTGTTGTGCCAGAAAGTACATTTTGAATGTTTCATTTATGGTTTGATATGAAAGCTCTCCTGCTATTCAAGTCTCCTTAGAATGAAAAACTTTGTATAGGCTAGAATAGGGTTTGCTCCAGGTAATATTTCTTCTATACTCTGCCAGCTAATATAGTGTGCTCCCACTTTCATACAGTACCCCACAAGGTACTCATTTTGCTTTCTCCCTTCCCAAAGTCCCCAACTAGGTTAGCCCTCTTGTGGCAGCAGCACATCCATGCTCAAAAGTTGCTAATTTCCCCTACTCTTACCCTATCAAAATTCCTATTCCTGAGGGAAAATGATGTTTGACTATCCATATTTGTTACAAGGGTTTTGCTTTTCTCTTTCTTCCTCAATGGAAGAGGGGGGAGAAAGAAGTGAGAGAAAAAAAATAAATACTTCCTAATGGAAAAAAGGTTAAAGTTTAATTTTTTAAAAAACGTTATGAAAGAATCTGTTTCAAGTAACTCCCACTGAGGTATGAATGACTTGCAACTGTTTATTTTGTTCATCATTGTAAACTTACATTTTTAAGGAGTGGAGCTTATTAATACAAATGAATATAGTTCTAGAAATGCCATTCTAGTGGAGAGGGATGTTTTGAGGATGTGAGAACTCTTATAATCTCCTTAATTTATGTTACAGTTCATTTGACTCACACTCAAGACATACTTTAGGCAGAAGAAAAATAGGAACTATATCCCTTGCCTCAGTCTTCTAACACTGTAATTCCTGTTAATAAAAGAAAACAATCAGATTGTCAGATCTTGTTGAGATTATCCTCGTTAGAGAGCATGGCTTGCTCCTATTACCCATTCAATTATTGATAGAGAACTGACCAAACATTTTTATCAGTCCTGCATACTTATATATATAAATCCTAGCAAAGTGAAGAATTATGGAAGACATCATTTAAATTAATCAATATTTATATAAAGAACAATAATAAAAGTTTTTCCTCTTCCCCTTCCCCCAAAGTAAATGAATGCTTCACGGAGTTATTTTAATTGCTTTCAGGGCATTATTTCTGGGCCCCTTTAGTTAATTAAGGGAGAAAAAAAATGAACTGGCCTGGTGCTGTGGTTTAGCCACAAAAACAGTGGCAAATACATGACAATAGCTCTTACTTGAGTTATTCTAGTGCAGGGCTACAAAAGTTAAAAACTGTTACTTTTTCACACCCCTACATACAAACAAGATAAACTTGCTTCTTGGTTGTAAATAATGGTTGTTTTACCATTACAAAATTAAAACACTTCCAAAGTCAGCCAGCATTGGCCAGCTGGTGTATCCAAGCTGGCCTGGGAAAGCCCTTGAGATCAGACACAACTTACAGGAAACTGGATAACAGAAAGTGTTAGAGATGAAAAAGAAAAGAAATCTATTCATTTCTCTCTATTATTTGTGTTGTGTAGAAGTAGAATAAAACCTTCATGAGGGCAATGACCTGGTCTGTTTAATCTTTGTTTACTTCTAGCATTTAAGGATAGTGATGAAATAGGCAGCACATATGTGTTTCATTGTACTGACATATTTAGATTTTTCAACATCACTTTCCTTCTTCACTTTACTGCCAAAATATTAGCATACTCTTTATCCAGGCGACTGTTACATTCCTGCCGTATTAAAAAAAAATTAAATTAAACCTATACATAGTAAATTGTCTCTGGTCTCTGTCCTAATAGGCTTGCTCTAGGTCCTTTATTAAGACAAACAAACAAAAGCAAAAAAACAATGACAAAGGCAACCGGTGAAAGAGATTTTAAGTGTGCTGAGTCTCAAAGCAACAATAAACATACCTGAAAGAGATTATAAATTCAATCTAATTTAGTAAAGATTAAATAATCACCCATGTCTGAAGGAATGTGCTCAGTGCAGGGGGTACGAAGTTCAATATGACACAGGCCTTGCCTTTAGGAGGCTTTCATTCTAATAGAGGAAAGGGATGTGTACACAAATAACTGTGATAGAAGTGAGGGTGATAAACAGGCAGACTAGCAACAAGAATTTATTAAGTCCTTGCTGGGGGCTAAGGAGCTCACCATCTAATGGGGGAAACAGCAAGAAAACAACTTTGTACCAACAAAACAAGAACAGCAAAAGTACATATACATACATACACATATACAGAGAGAGATAGATGTCTACATTTATAATCTGACAAACAACATATTTTATACACACTCTAACAAGCAACATATATGTATAGTATATATACACATATATGATATATACTATGTGTATGTACATTCATGTTGTTTCTTAGATTGTGAGCTCCTTGGGGGCAGGGATTTCTTTGTATCCCAAGAGCTGATAGATATATAAATATGATATGAAATAAAGAAATATATACAGATTTGACAAATTGAAGATAGTCTTCATAGGAAGGCACTAGCATTAAGCAGGACCAGAAAAGTTTTCTTAAAACATATGAGATTTTGTTGTTATTTGTCTTTTGTTCTCAAAGAGGACCATGGCATCAGGAAGGTAATGCCATGACTTGCAAGTAAATTGGATTTAAGTGAGGAGGAGCTGTGTGAAGTCACCAGCCTCACTTTCTCCTCCAGAGCCATTTGGGTACAGTGGCAGGATATAAATCAGGAGGACTGGAGATGACTCCAGTGCAGTAGGAGACCATGACCTTTTTAAGCTAACGTCTTTCCCAGGTCTCAGTTTGGCTGAGGCAATGACCATTCAGTGATTAAGGCTAGGTAAGAAGTGAGACAAAGAGTGGCCTCTTCTACCTAGTCAAAAAAAGAAAAAAAATGAGAGAAAATTTGTAACTCAAAATCTTGTGGAAATCAATGTTGTAAACTAAAAATATTAAATAATAAAATAAGAATTTTTTAAAATTTCAAGTTTTCAGAACAAATTTTTAAAAAGAAAAAATCAGTCTGGGAAGGGAAGCCCCTCAGGGCTTCTGGGCGCATCAGAAACAATTGCTGAGCTATCCCAAAATGCTACCTCAAGAATCACAGAATATAGAGTTGGAAAGGACCTCAATGCCCATATAGTTCACCTAATGCCCAAAGGAATCATTAGCATATATAACGTAGCTGAGAAGTGATCATCCAGCCTCTGTTTGAATAATTCCAAAAAAGAACAACTAACCACCTCCAGAAATAGCCCATTCTAACTACCTCCAGAAAAAGCCTTTTCCACTTTTGGACAGCTCTAATAGGAAGTTTTTCTGGCTATCAAGACTAAGTCTTCCTCTTTGTAATTTTCATACACTGCTCCTAATTCTTTGCTGTAGTACCAAATACAAGTCTAAACTTTTCTTTGATTTGGTAGCCTTTCAAATACTTGAAGGCAGCAATCATGTGACTCCCCGCCAAAGACTGTTTTTCTCCAGGTTAAATAAGCCAAGTTCCTTCAACTGATATTCATATGTCATTAATTCAAAGTCCTTCAATTTATTTATTTCATTATATTGTTTTCCAGCTTATCAATGTCCTTATTAAGATGGGGTGTACAGGATTGAACAAAATTTGCCAAATCGGGTTTGATCAGAACAGAGTTAGCTAAGACTTGAAGGAAGCCTGCAAAGGCAGGAGGCAGAAACTAGGAGAGAGAGCCCAATGGAAGAAGTTCAGTTGAGGCATAGGGCTGACAAAAGTAAAAATAAAAGATAGGAGAGGCCTTGACAAGAATTAAAGCTGACAAAGTAATCCAGTTTGCCTGGGGAAAAAAAGACTATATGAAGAGGATACAATGAGATAAGATTGGAAAGAAAGGTTATAGATTGTGGAGCATGCTAATTCTCCATATAATCAAATAATTTTCCTTTGTTATCCTTTGATAAACTTGTCAATAGAAAACACAGTTAAAAGAAGCGCAATTAAAACTAAGAATAGATTCTTCTTTTTGTTCTTGGCCTGTATTTAGTCACTGTCTTACAGAAAGAATGGTTAGTCACAATCCCCAAGAATATCCTGGAATCACTTTGCCAAAGATAGTCAAACATTAAGTAATCCAGCATTCTCAAACTTCTCAATGTTGTGATGCCATACTTTCTGTTACTTTTTGAAACAATTTTTCTCTTCCTCTGAAAAGTGTTGCGTGGGTACATAGAGCTAAACTAGACAGCATTTTAAATTTTTGTTTTGTTTTGGGGTAAGGTGAATTAAAAAAAAAACTTTCAAAGGATAATTTTCTAGAACCTGTCAATTTCCTGAACTAAAAATTCCTTCCTAGGAAGAGGAATTTCTCTTCCATAGGAAGAGAAATGTAAAGTATAAATCTCTGCTGAGGCAAATCTATATGCCAAGATTACCTTGGTGAATACAAAGGTCTCGAGCAGACAGTGTCGTCTTTCAAATACACATATTCAATGAACAATAAATACCTTTCACACCTTCTATTACCTGACACAGAATAATTTTTTCTATCATGTCCTGAAATCAATTCTTCCCTATTTTTATATAGACTCATTTTTGGTAGGTATTCTAAATTCAAAATCAAAAGAATGCTGAGTCTAATTTGGGGGGAGAGATGTGTCATGGACCCGGGGGATGCTTTAACAAATCTTCAGGGCTCCAAGGCTGGGTTGAAAGAGAACTGGAATCCAGCACAAGAAGCTATGTGTAAAATAGTCTATTCACCAGCCAGGTAAAATGAAAACTCTGAAGTTCGTTAACTTTTAGGATGATTAATGATATAGCCCAGGACTCTTGTCACACTTGGCCAACAATAGGCCCTCATCCATCATGATGAGAAAAGATTTCTGGCATTCAAGTTGGATATTCCTTTCAAAAGCACAAGTTATTCAGGGGATCCCTAGACTCTGCACTTACAGAGATGATGGAGTAGAAATACTCTCTTCCCAGTGAACTTCTGGCGCCTAGACAACCAAATAGAGACTCTACCTCATGAGGGAGCACTAAGGAGGGAAAAGTTTGAAGGAAATTTTTTCTCTATCCCTTTGAGGGCTTCCTTCAAATGGCAATGCAAAGGATCTTTACGGGAAGCAAACAGAAGTGCAGGTAGGGAAGTTGACTTCTTCCTCTTCTCACTGTCTCATAAATGGGAGGGGTGTCTTAGGGGGTACTATCTGCCCAATACAAGGAACAGATTTCTTTTCTGTTCTTCCTCTTTGTTCATTTTTTTTGTTTGTTTTTGTAGAGGGGAATGCAGGGCAATTGGGGTTAAGTGACTTACCCAAGGTCACACAGCTAGTAAGTGTGTCAAGTGTCCAAGACCGGATTTGAACTCAGATCCTCCTGACTTCAGGGTCGGCACTCTCCTCACTGTGCCACCTAGCTGCCCCTGTTCATTTTGAGTGGGCAAATGGTGGATCTTCTAACAGATGTCTAATTAAATACAAATTGTGTAATTACCTAATCACTTTTCTCTCCCGTAGTATCTAGTACAGGAGTCAAAACTATGTCTTTGGTATCAGTGATATACAGAACTGAGACTTTTTTTTTAGTGTTCCTTTCATCAGGAAAACTAACCTTCAACTGCTTTTCTGTCTGATAAGAAAGAAGTTAAGATAATTGGACTTGACAATGGGATTTGTCAGTTTCAGTATTAGGTTTCATAGCCCTTTTAATATACTGTTTTCAGGCATCTAGAAGATGCTGTGGATAGACATCTAAACCTGGAGTCAGGAAGACTTGAATTCAAATCTAGACTCAGACATTTACTAGTTGTGTGACCTTGGACAACTCACTTATACCTCTCCCTCAGTTTCATTATCTGTAAATGGGGATAATAATACCACCTACCTCCCAGGATTGTTGTGAAGATCAAATGAGATAATATCTGGAAGGTACTTTGCAAACCTTAAAGTGCCATATAAATGCCCACTGTTATTATTGTCTCTGACACATAGTTTCTAGCTCTCTGTCTTTGAAAAAGTCATTTAATCTTTCTGGACCTTGATTTGATCACCTAATCAGAAGATTAGATTAGCTCTACTATCTCTCCCAGCTCTATAATTTGGTGAATCTATAAATCCATGAATAAGATGTCAGAAATAAGATTCTATCATGGAAAGCTTAATTTGTTGTATTTATGACAAGTGTCCTCAGGGTTTTCCAGGTTTTCTGTTGATTTATTCTAAAACATCTCCATGGCCATTTTCTTACATTCGTCTCCCATGTTCTCTCCTTCAGTCTTCATTTCTTCAGAAATCATTTTTACCATTTATTGTCCTAACTCATAAATTTCTTCTGTCAACATTCTGAAATGCTTAATGCCTTATATTGATGTTGGCCCTATCTTATATTTGAACACACAGCAAAATGTGTTGACATAGTATGTGAAGGAGTGGGTAACTGAATGTGCTAAGCCATGCTCTCTTCGTACCTGCCAGGGTCATAACTTTAACTCAAGACATTTTATTAACTCTTTTATACCAATGGGGAATTATGAAATGTTCAATTCAATAAATATTTATTGCACACCTTTTATATTTAAGATGCCAGAGGGATATGCGCTCCAAAGGAGTATGAAGTTGAGTAAGACATGGTCTGTGCCCTCAGGGAGCTCACAATCTTGATGTAGGAATGAGACAAGTAGTCAAAATAACTATGGTGTAAGCCAAATTATGAAAAGGGCTAGTAAAAGAGGATGAGAATATAAGAAAAATTACTTCTGGATGGAGCAGGTGGGGGAAAGAATCAAGAAAGGTTTCATGAAAAAGGCAGAATTTGAGCTGGATCCCGGAGATAGGTTTTTAATAGGCAGAGAGTAGCAGAAGGTTAGAAAGAGGGGCAGCTAGGTAGCGCAGTGAGTAGAGCACTGGCCCTGGAGGCAGGAGGACCTGAGTTCAAATGCAGCCTCAGACACTTGACTCACTAGCTGTGTGACCTTGGGCAAGTCACTTAACCCCAATTGCCCTACCTTCCCCCCCTCAAAAAAAAAGGTTGGAAAGGAAGAGAGAATGGGGGGCATGGCATATAGTCCAAGCATAAAGAATAAGAAGAGCAAAGGCAGAAGAATGTGAGCCATATTTAATCCGTTTCTCTTACTGGTGAGTTACTTTCAGTACCTCCACTGGGGGAGTGATCCAGGACAACTTTATTCCTCTCCTGTCTCTGTTCTGACTCTCAGTGCTTTGCCATCATGCCTCCACCTGGGTGTCTCTTATGCCCAACTCCGCCCTTTATTTAATGTATCATCTCCCCCAGTTAGAATGTAAGCTTTTTAAGGACAGGGACTGTCTTTCCCTATGCTTCTGTCTGTATTCCCACTACTTAACTCAGTGCCTGGCAAATATTGAATACTTAATAAATGCTTGTGACCTGGTTATCTCAAGGGAGAAAAGATTTCCAAGAAAGTGGAAGTGGCTATCATTGTCACACTCCATAAAGAAGTCAAGAAAGATAAAGACCACAAAAAAGTTACTGGATTTCCTAATTAGGCAGTCACCAAGAAAAGTTTCAGTAGGTTGGTAGATGGGGAAGCCAGATTGTTTGAGGTGAAAGAATGGTAAGGAATGTAGAAACAATGAGTGCCCACAACTCTTTCTAGAAATTTACCAGTAAATCAAACAATCCATTTATTAAGCCCATATCATGTGCCAGGCACTGTGACTGTTGTTGAGCAAAAATGTTCCTTCCCTTCAAAGAGCTTATTTTACTAATGGAAGAAATGGCATGTACACAAAAGATACATACAGTTCAAATGGAAGGTAGCCTCAGAGAGAAAAACACTAACAGTTGGGAAGATCAAGAAAGACCTCTTACATAAAGTAGAATTTGAGCTGAATTTTCAAAGAAGCTTAGGAAAATTACTTGCTATTTGGGGGATGGAATGAAGTGGGAGGCAGGGTGGAGACCTAAGACAGGGAGTGAGAAAGCTACTTTCAGGTGAGAGATAGATGAGGGCATGAACTAGGTTGAAGACTGTGTGAAGAGAGAAAAGGAGACATGTATGAGAGATATTATGATGGTAGAAATTAGTATTTTGCAAATGACTGGCTATATTAGTAAGAATAAGGAGTTGTATCAGTAAGGCAAGATTCATGACCTTGAGGATGACCATGAACATGCCTGTATGGTTCAGAATCGCAAAGTATGAGAAACTCTCTAGGTAGAAGGCAGAGGAAGTATAACATTTATTTAGACTCCGGAAGATCAAATCCAAGGACCAGTACCTCCAATCTGATATAGCAGTGATTATATTACAAAACCAGTAAGCCCACCTCAATGTAGCAAAAAGGAAATTATAACAGTATTATAGCAAGGAACAAGTAATCCTTTAACTCCCCCCCCCACTCCTTCCTATAAACAATTACTCAGGAAACCTATCTGTTTGCCTTCATTCTCTTCTCCCCTCAGTTCTCTGGTTTCTGCAGCTTCCTGGTATCTACTCTGCACTTCACACTCTTTCTGCAGCCTTGGGCTGAATTCTGGCTTCTGAATTCTCAAATCTCAGTTCTCAATGGCTACCTTCTGGGTATATGTACTCTTTTTTGGGGCGGAGGGCTTCTTGCCCAACTGGCAAAAGGGTGTGGGCCTGAGTCTTAGTGCCTAGTAAGTAAAGGGATTAGGCCTGCCTAAAAACAAACCTCTGATTAAGTTTCCCTTAAATGGCTCCACTTGAGGTCTATTGAGTGGGTGGGAATGGTCTTTAATCCCTGATTGGCATCACAAAGGTGTGGGCCTGCCTCTAATCAGGCCTCCCTTTGTTGGCCCCACCTGAGGCCTATTCAGTGGGGAAAGATCTTTCACTTACTGATTGGCCTCACTGGGGTGGAGGGTTACATTGACGTTGTGAATCTGGGTGACTAGAAAGATAACAGTGCAGTAAACTGGAAATTCAGAAGAATGGATTTGAAGGAAAACAATGAATTCTGTTTTGGCCACAGTGAGTTTCAGATTCCAAAAGAACCTCAGTTCTTCATGTCTAAGACTCATTTTGTGATAGAGCACTGGAGTTCAGGAGAGACACTAGGGATGGATATATAAATCTGGGAATCATCTCCATAGAAATGATCATTGAACCTATGGAATTTAATGAGATCACCAAAGGGGAGAATATAGAGAGAGCATTGACATAGATGAATCAGAAGAGAGAGAGATGGAATAACCATACAGGTAGGGGCTAAGTCAAGAGAACAGAGTAGAGAGAAATGAGATGATAAGATAAGCTTAAGTAATATAGTATAGGAAAGGATTTCTTGGAGGAGGCTGGATCATATTTGCAGGCACAGGAACTACAGACTTATTCCTTTAATGGACCTGCTAGTTTTACTGTAGTCCAAAACCACAGATTGTACTCCTAATCCTGACTGATTCTGTTGGCCAGAGGTCAGTTTTTTTCCTTTCAACAAACCTATATTTTAAAAATGTATTCTTATGCCACCTTAAATTTTCTTTTTTTAATAAATGTATTTATTTTTAGTTTTCAACATTCACTTTCACAAAATTTTGAGTTCTAAATTTTCTCCCCATCCTTCCCCCTCCCCCTACCCCAGGAAGGCATGCATTCTGATTACCCCTTCCCTCAATCCACCCCCGTTCTATTATCTCCTTCAACTTTTATTTTCCTGTGGGATAAGATAGATTTCTGTACCCCATTGCCTATGTATCTTATTTCCCAGTTGCATGTAAAAACGATTTTCAACATCTGTTTTTAAAACTTTGAGTTCCAAATTTTCTCCCTTCCTCCCTCCCCATACACCCTCATTGAGAAGGCAAGGAATTCCATATAGGTTATACATTTGTAGTCATGCAAAACACTTCCCAAATAGTCATGTTGTGAAAGACTAACTATATTTCCCTCCATCCTATTCCACTTCCCATTTATTCTATTTTCTCCTTTCACCCTGTCCCTCCTCAAAAGTATTTGCTTCTGATTACCCCCACTATAGGCCCTCCATCCTATCTTCCCCCCTCTTATCCCCTTCCCCCTACTTTTCTATAGGGTAAGATACATTTTCATACCCAATTGAGTGTGTATGTTATTCCCTCCTTAAGCCAAATCCAATGAGAGCAAGGTTCACTCATTCCCTCTCACCTCCCCCCTCTTCCCCTCCAGTGCAAAAGCTTTTTCTCAGCTCTTTTATGTGAGATAATTTACCCCATTCTATCTCTCCCTTTCTCCTTCTACCAGTATGTTCCTCTCTCACCCCTTAATTTTATTTTTTAGATATCATCCCTTCATAGTCAACTCACCCTGTGCCCTCTGTCTATGTATATTCCATTCAACTACCCAAATAATGAGAAAGGTCTCATGAGTTAAAAATATCACCTTTCCATGTAGAAATGTAAACAGTTCAACTTTAATAAGTGCCTTAAGATTTCTCTTTCTTGTTTATCTTTTCATCCTTCTCTTGAGTTTTGTATTTGAAAGTCAATTTTTCTATTTAGCTCTCATTTTTTCTCAAGAATGCATTAAATTCCCTTACATCACTGAATATTATTTTTCCCCTCAGTGATTACACTCAGTTTCGCTGGGTAGGTGATTCTTGGTTTTAATCCTAGCTCCTTTGACTTCCAGAATATCGTATTCCAAGATCTCTGATCCCTTAATGTAGAAACTGCTAAATCTTGAGTTATCCTGATTGTGTTTCCACAATATTTGAATTGTTTCTTTCTGGCTGCTTGCAATATTTTCTCCTTGACCTGAGAAATCTGGAATTTGGCTATAATATTCCTAGGAGTTTTCCTTATGGGATCTCTTTGAGCAAATGATCAGTGGATCCTTTCAATTTCTATTTTACCCTCTGGTTCCAGAATATCAGGGCAGTTTTCCTTGATAACTTCTTGAAAAGTGATATCTAGGCTCTTTTTTTTATCACAGTGTTGATGTAGTCTAATAATTTTCAAATTATCTCTCCTGGATCAATTTTCTAGGTCAGTTGTTTTTCCACTGAGATATTTTACATTGTCTTCTACTTTTCATTCTTTTTTTTTATTTTGTAATTTTTTGATTTCTTTTAAAGTCACTAGCTTCCATGTGCTCCATTCTAATTTTTAAGGAATTATTTTCTTCAGTGAGCTTTTTGACCTCCTTTTCCATTTGGCCAATTCTACTTTTTAAGGCATTCTTCTCCTCATTGCCTTTTTGGACTTCTTTTGCCATTTGGTCTATTCTGTTTTTTTAAGGTGTTACTTTCTTCAGTATTTTGGGGGGTCTCCTTTACCAAGCTGTTGACTCATTTTTCATGATTTTCTTGCATCACTTCTCATTTCTCTTCCCAATTTTTCCTCTACTTCTCTTACTTGATTTTCAAAATTCTTTTTAAGCTCTTCCATGACCTGAGACCAATTCATATTTTCCTTGGAGGCTTTGGACATAGGAGCTTTGACCTTTTGGCTTTTCTTCTGAGGGTATCTTTTGATCCTTGTTACCAAAGTGAGTTTCTATAGTCTGAGGGGTTTTTTTTCCTCTTTTGGTTCATTTTCCCAGCTGATTGTTTGGCTTTTTAACTCTTTCTTAAGGTAGGGCTCTGTTTCCTTTGTGGAGGACATGTTGTCCCAAGCTTCAGTTTTCAGTTTTGTGCAGCTGTTTTCAGAGATGTTTCTAGGTACCTGTAAGTTTTCATTTCTTCCAAGGTGGTATGATCTAAGGAGAGGTGTTTACTCCTCTCCTGGCCTGTGCTCTGGTCTGTGAGTGACCAGGAGCACTCTTTTCTGCCCTGGAGCTGTGAGGAGGGTTTCCTCTCCACTGCTGTCACAAGCTCTGCTATTCCAGTGCTCCTTCTCTCTCCAGGAGTGCTACTCAGATCCAAGTATGGGCAAAGCAACAAAGTCCTGCCTCAGTGCCAGCAAAGAGACCCCTGTGATCTCCTTCTGACCAATTGTTCTATCCCCTTACCATCTGTGGGCTGAGAGCTTTGGAAGCAACTGCCGCTGCCCTGGAGCCGTGCTAGGGCCAGGACTGGACTACACTCCTCCCTCACCCAAGTCTGACAGACCTTTCTGACTGACCTTATAAGTTGTCTTTGCCATTTGTGGTTTGAGAAGTCTGGAAACCACCATTGCTGCCTGAGATTCAGTCCCCTGAGGCCTGCTCTGGGTTTGCTAGGACCCTTCTGTGCTAGTGTGGCTTGCACTGGCCTGTGTTCTTCTCCAAGCCCAGTGCAACAGACCTTTCCTGTTGATGTTCCAGGTTGTCTTGGGCTGGAAATTTATTTCACTCTGTCTTTTTCTTGGTTCTGCTGCTCTAGAATTTGTTTAGAGTTGTTTATTACAAGCATATGGAGAGGTTTGGGGGAGAGCTCAAGCATGTCCTATGTTTACTCCTCCATTTTGTCTACTACCTTAAATTTTCACTCATAATTTGCAAACTAACATCCACAAGGGCAAAAACAAGAGATAAAAACAGTTTGTAAAGGTGGAAATCTTGCTTACCACTATGTGTGATCTGACACCACTTGAATCTTGCTTGACAAGGAAATATTTCTCATCGTCATACCTAACTTACTGCCAAAGTATGATAAAACTGCATTGAAAGACTGAATAAAACTTTCATAAAAAGTTCCTTTTATCAGGTTTCCACATATGATCTCTTCCGATTTTGTCATATCATATCTCATCCTCTTTCACTTCCTAAGATATTTTTATCTATTATAATGACTTGTTTCTTGAAGTCAACTTCTCTATAACTTACAGTCCTAGGGAGTTGTCTGCTACACACTAACAAGTTAAGTGACTTGCGTAGGGCTACACACTAGTATCTGAGGTAAAACTCAAAATCAAGGCTTCCTGATTCCAAGGCCAACTCCCTATCCACTGTTACCCTGCCTTCTTGTGAATTATATGATGAACATAATTGAAAATCTACATTTGAAAAATAGGCAAATGTATGTGCCTCAAATGAAAAAATATATATATTCCAACCTCTGTTAAAGCAAGAAGAAAGAGGGACTATAAATATTTTTTTAACTATATAAATGTTCTAAGAAAGAAGAAAGACACTCATTCTGATTAGGGGGAAAATATTACTTTTCTTCATAAGATTTTGTCTTCTGTCATTTCCAAGAATATTTTTCTCTAAGAAATCAAGTATTACTAGAAAAGTCCCATTAGCATTTAGAAATGTAGATGAAGAAAAATGATCAGGTGGTCTTAAATCTTAAAACTGCTGGGTAGCCATTCTTTGCTGTTCTCTTATAATAGGCACTAAACTTTAATGCTGAGAGTTTTTCTCTTTTCCTTACAGTCCATCAAAGTAATTGAGATTTTTCCTATTTCAAAAATACATTATTGGAGTTGGCATCTTGTGGTCATATAATTATACTAGAGATATTAAATATGTTTTAGACACAAAATTGTAGATACAATGCTGAGGAACTGTGAACTTATTACCATATCATTAAACCACATTTTTCCCCAAGAGCAAAGTGTGTGTGTGCGTGTTTGGTTTTTTTTTTGGGGGGGGGGGGTAACTTACAAGAAATATCTTGCCTTGCAGTAACACACATGTTTAACATTTTTTAAAAGCCACAATATTTAACTGTGGTATTAGGTTTCTAGTTATTTGGGTTCACAATGCTGGGAATGTGGTGAAATGTAGTTGTTAATATCAGTAAATATTTAATGAATTAATAACAAATTCATACTCACAAAAATGGATCCATTCTGACAATTTGTTGTTTTAAAGGCATGGTATGGTATTTTTACATAAAAAAAAATTTTTTCCAGACTAAAAACATGTCACGGCTCTGCTTAGGAAAAGGAAAAACTTGAGGAATAAAATTGCAACCTCAATAAAGATCTGCTCATTCATTGATTCATTTACTCATTAAACACTTATTAAGCTACTGCTGTGTACAATTTCAGTGACCCAAGCACTGGAGAAATAGCAAGTTAAATCAGAGCTAGCTACTTGCTTCTAGGAATTTATAATACAGTAGAGGTGATCAGATGTACACAAATGAAAAGTATATAGTTGGCGCTTGATCCACCCTTGATTTGAAAGTGACATTTGAGTTAGACCTTGAACAAACATTTACCAAATCTTGCAAGGCATTGAAGGATAGGTATGATGTAAGCAGGCAGAGATGGGGCCAGTGTGAGAGGAGCAAATGTCCAATATAGGGAAAAGCATGGAATAGAGTAGGTATGCCCAGAATGAGTTTGGGAAATGATGAGTTTGGCTGGAATATAGTAGATTAGAGAGAGATGAGACTTGCAAGTACATCATAACTAGATTGTGCAGGGTTTTAGAAGTCAAGTGTTGATACCATACTTGTACCAGTATTGGTATTCATCCATTCATGGCAACGTAATTTCCATTAATTTTTACGTGACAAATAAGAAATACTCATAGAATAATCTTGTTAATGTGTTCAATTTTTCTTGTCATTGAGGTGGTTGAAGGCTAAATTACACAATAATTAAGCAAATCTTAAAATAATTTAATTTTTTAAAATATGCAACCATTGTCCTCAAACTATGTAAAAATTAGCCTTTAGTTTAGAAGCAAGACATTTATAAATATATCAGTGTAGAAATTAATACAGTAGTTATATAATTAAAAGTAGATAATCATTCCTTATTAATGACCTTGAAATTTATCTCTAAGTTATGATGTTTTAAGCAAAGCCATTCCTTTGTAAGGAGAGTGGATATTTTCTTTGTTTTCATATGATGAATGGTACAGTAATTAATTGTTTTCAGGTGTGAGGACACATTAACATCAAAGGGTATGTTCTAACAGACATACACAGACACACATACACACACACAACTGTTAACAGAAACCAAGTAACAAAAGCTTTTAATCAATTGGAATTTTTTATTACCTTTCATTTTTAAAGAAGAGAATCAAATATCAAGAAAACAAAGTGAGCTCAGAGATTAAGGGTGATTTTTTTAAAAGAAATTTATAAGATATAAAATGAGGTCAGCACAAATTCAACCCAGGTTTAGGAAAAAGGCAATATGGTACAGTTAGTTGGATAGTAGCTTTGGACTGTTAGCACCTTAGTTCAAATGTGAGCTTTGTTCCTTATTATATTTGTATCTCTGGGCAAATCGTGTACTGATGCTTTGGCCTTTGTTTTTTCATCTACAAATTAGAGAATTGAACTATATAACCTCTGTAATCTATCATCTATAACTAAATCTCATGATCCTCTGACCTTCTACGGTTGTAGCACTAGAAATGGTATTTGAGGTTCAAAATGATGCTCTGGAAGCAGTGTAAGAACCTCAACTACTAAACATTAAATTTTAATTTATTTTCATTACGAGATATTTACTGAAGCATCTAAGTGGACTTTTGCATTCCTAGAAGACTCTCAGAAATGAGTGTTGAAACAAAAAGGAAAGTTAATATAGATCTAGAGGTGGAAGGAATGCTTCTAATGGTTCATCTAGTTGTGGGTTCTTAACCTGAGGGTCTGAAAGCTTTTTAAAAATATTTTGAGGGGCAGCTAGGTGGTGCAGTGAACAGAGCAACAGCCCTGGAGTCAGGAGGACCTGAGTTCAAATCCAACCTCAGATACTTGATACTTATTAGCTGTGTGACCTTGGGCAAGTCACTTAACCCCAACTGCCTCACCTCCCCCCTCAAAAATATTTTTTGTGGCAATTGTATTTTCACTATGATTGGCTTCCTTTGTCATCCTATATGTTTTACTTTATGCATTTAAAAACATTATTCTGAGGAATTCATAAACTTCATCATACTGACAAAGGGGTCAATGACACAAAACTCAAGAACTCTTGAGCTAGGTCTCTTCTATTTTCTCAATCATTTTCAATACATAATCAACACATTTTTTCCATTTCATATTTCTCTGATGACATTATACTATTTCTCCTGTGAAATCCCTCATTTGCAGCTTATTACCTCCTGCTTATGCCTGCCATGAGCCTCTCCCTTGCTCATTGGGTGATCCTCAACTTAAATGGTATTCTATGAATCCCATTCATATAGCATCACCCAAAAAAGCATTTTTTTAAAAAGATAGGCCACCATCCACATAATTTCATTATACACTTCAGATCACATCATATCATATATGGCAATCTTATCTTCCTTTTCTTGGTCAAGGTCCTCCTCAGTATCCAAAACTTTATCCTGGGATAGTCCATATCTCTTTTTGAAGCATGTCATTCTCATTTATTCTCCATTTAAAGATATGTGATTTTTATAGTGATATTTCTTCCACCAATGGCACCCCATTGCCCAGAAGACAAGAAATAAACTGTTGGCTTTTTAAGTGCTCCACCATCTAGTTCTCATTTACCACTTTGCACTCATTTCGTATACATAAATTTTATACCCATAGAGAATATGTAGGATTTAGCCAAACTGGGCCACAAGCTATTCCCTAAACTAGACACTATAGTGTCTAGACAGTAGACACCAGTTATTTCCCTCATCACTTTTCCTCTAACCGTCCTTATTTATGTGTATGCTATTTATTCTAGTAAAATGTAAATTCTTTAAATCCAGAAACTGTTTTATTTTTGCCTTTGTATCTCAGAGAGGCAGCCAATAGCACGGTGAATTAGAGCTCTGGAACTGGAGGCAGGAAGATTTGAGTTGAAATACACCCTCAGACTCTCAGTAATTGTATGACCTTGGGCAAGTCACTTAATCATTGTTGCTTCCGTTTCCTCAACTGTAAAATGAGGGTAATAAAGTTGCTGTGAGGGTAAAATGAAATATTTCTAAAGCACTTCCCACCGTGCCTGGCACATAGTAGACACTTCACAGATGCTTGTACAATTGACATGAAAAAGGCTCAGTCCTAGTACGGGGTCTTAATGGCTTTAAATTTATGAAACCCCAGCAAAAATCATTAACCCTCTGGCAATTTGCCTCACCTTAGTGAACTTTACAGGTCCTGAGATGATAGGCATGGGCATGTTGTGGCCTGGTCTACACTCAATCCTCTTCCAACTTTGTAGGATCTTCCAAAACGTATGCTCTTCTTCTGTGACCTTTGAGAACTCAAATCACATCCACCTTGGAGTAGAACTTCATTAAGGATCATCAAAATAAATACATTGGTTCACAGCAATAGTAATTCAGTACTATCCTTTGCACAAACTCATTAATGTACTTTGTAAAATATTTAAGAAGCTTAGGATTTCGCTTGGAAATTGTCTACACACAAGTTTTACCCTTTCTCTGTGCTTTTAAGAACAATATCCCAACAGTTGTCCCAGTTCTCTATTACTTCAGAAGTGAAAACAGATGGGAAAACCCTCAGTTTGCCCAATAAACAGAAAATTGCTTTCACTGGTATTACAGAAAAACACTTTAGTGAGGGGGAAGAATAAAAATGTAGATTTGGATCTATGTGAAGAAATACAAAAACATACTTTTTAAAAGGCTGCATCTACAATAACAACCTAATAATGTCCTATATTGAAGTAAGAGAGACTCAGAACACCTTGTGGAGTTAGTTTTCAGTAGCTGCTAAGATAGACAAAACATTTCATTTCAGCTTTGGCAAAATGTGCCACCTCTGCTATCTTTTCGACAAACTAGTCTGACCAGTTTTCTGTTTATTCCTCTGGCTTGTTACTCCTGGGCTTTGCTGCCTGATTGGCTAGGAGATGGAACTTCCTCACAGGTGGAGCAGTGAACATGCAAACACCACTTTGGCCTTTGGGACAGGAATTTATGGCTCTGTAAATACAGCACTTAACTCAGCACTGAGCACAAAGTACTTTCACTTAAACACTCCTGGGATGGTCTGCAACTTGCTAAAGGCCCAGAAAAATCCAGCCACAAGAACATTTTATTATCCTTAAAAACATTTTTGGTGCTGTCATGTAGCCATACACTGAAATGAAAATAAAAATGTTGACCAAAAGTTTGTTGGTGGTTACATGCAAACCCAGGCTAAAATCAGCCACATTTTTGGCTAAAGCAAGACACAAGCTAGTGGTAATGTATTAACAAAGGTATTTTAGGACTCAGTGAAGAAAGCCGAATTGTTTTTTCAACATTAGACCCGTATTTGTTTTATTTTTATTTTTTATTATTTTGACCTTGGCAGATATTGAATGTTTCCATTTTCAATGAGCAGGAAAAAGGATGGCTTACAAAACTGTAAGTCTGTTAGGTATAGTTTGTGTTTTTCTTTAATTATTTTTTTCAAATAAATATTTATTTTCTCTCCCCCACATTTCTCTGCCCACCCCTTCACCAGTGGGGGAAAAAAGAAAAATACCTTCATAACAAATACTCATAGTCAAGCAAAAACAAAATTCCACTGTTGCCACATCCACAAATTTATGTCTCATTCTGTATATTTAGTCCATTGCTTCTCTGTCAGGATATGGGTAAGTACTCTTTTTCATCAGTCCTCTGGGATCATTGCATTAACAGTCTTCAAGTTTTTCAAATTTGTTAATTTGATAATGCCGTTGTTATGATATAAATTTCTCTCTTGATTCTCTTCCCTTCAGTCCGCCTCATGTCAGAGTCCCAAGTTTCTCTTAAACCATCCCCTTCATCATTTTTATGATACATTAATATTCCATTTCATTCAAAAGAGGATCATTGAAATAGTTTAAATATGCAAAAAGTGGGAAATTTTTATTTTTTTAGGGTTTATAACAAATTCAATAGTTGGTTTCAAAGTTGTCCTACTAGTCTGTCTCTCCCTTTGAGCTTTCTTTCATTCATTTCTGTGCATATAATGACCTTCTTTTGAGAGCACCACTATCCCTAAACCCCTTTCTCCCAGAAATAGATGGGTTGGTAGGTAGGTAGATAGAGCAGCCTCCCTGGCTTTAACCATAGGAGAGTAAAATAGCTTTAAAGATAGGCCATATCCAAAAATTCATTTCTATTTTTGTACCTGTAGTCCATCATCTTTTTGTCAGGAGGGAGTAAGTATGCTTCATCAATCCTCTAGAGTCATGCATGGTTCCTCTTTGCATTGATCAAAGTTATGAAGACTAGACATATATTTGCAAGTTGGGATATTCTGTAATTTAATATTAAGTCTTGGATCACTTGATAAGGTATCATTGCTTCTCCCTAGAATAATAAATTCAGAAAATTTTCATTCAACTTTTAATCTAATTTAATTTTCTAAATTAAATAGATTAAATTAATTTAGATTAATTCAAATACAACTTAATAAGTTCCTACTGTGTGCAAGACACTGTGTTGGGTACTAGGAATATAAAGATACAAAATATAAAGTCTTTGCCCTCAAGATTACATTTTCCTGAGGAGGGGCCATGCAAGAAATGTACCACATACCCATAACACAAAGTGGTTGAGAGTTCCCCCCCCCCCCAAAAAAAGCGCTCCACGTTGGAAAATATTCTCAAAAATGGTATGGTATCTCAGTGATGGAGGTTCTCTATCCCATCATTTCAGAACAAGAAAACAATAGGTATATTTTGTATATACTACATAGCTCAAGGCATAAAATGAGCCGTCAGCTCCCAAACCCGAAGTATTTTGATTGTTTTTAATTTGTATTCATTATGTATGTGTGTATGTATATAGTGACCTAATTGCATGGTGCAACTATTTTTATTCAAGGTCAGAATGATTCTATAAATACTTCACAGGAAAACATGAATTATTATTCTATTTTAATTTCTTCTGTTTATTGAAATCCCAGCAATTCTGAGGTTGAAGGGACCTTAGGGACAATCCCATCCAAATCATACCTTCGGAAGAATCCCTTTTATGGCATTCTTTGTAAGGAGTCATCCAGCCTTTGATTGATGAGCTCTCATTGTTAGGAATTTTTCCTTACATATGGACAAAATCTTCTCTGTAGCTTCCCCCAGTTGCTTTTAGTTCTGCCCTTTGGGGTCATGGAAACCCAGTCTAAAAGCATCCATACCCTTCACACATCTAATCCCTCTTCCACATGACACCTCTTCAAATACTTGAACACAGCTATGATGCCCATCCCCCATCCAGTTTTCTTTTCTTCAGGCTAAACATCACCAAGTCTTTCAACCAATGTTCCTATGACAGGTTCTTGAGGCCCTTTACCATCCTGATTGTCATTTTTCAGATTCTCTCTAGCTCTTCAACACCTTTCTTAAAATATGACACCCCAACTCTCCAGATGTGGTCTGATAAGGGAAAAAGTGCATTGGAAGGATCCCTTTTGGACATTCTGCCTCTCTTAATGTAGAGCATGAGGTTGTTTTCTTGGCTTCCATACCATTCTATGAAGAATGTGACTGATTTTTCCTTACCACCCACTTAATCCTCTAACTCTTTTCTACAAGAATTGTTGTCTAGCTTCACCTCCCTCATACTGTACTTGTGGGGTTTTTTTTAAATCAAAATGTAAGGTGTTACATTAATTTCTATTGAAATTTACCTTTCTCAATTCAGATTGTTGAGATTTCGTTGAATTGTCTGTCATTCAACATATTAGCCATTCCCATCTCATCTACAGTTATGACAGCTATACTTCCTATAACTTCATCCTAGTCACTGGCAGATAGATAGCACTACAGACCTCTCTCCATGTTCTTTTTAAGAGAATATAAAGCACATATGTAATGACATCACTGCCCTACTCAGTGGAATCCACTGGCTTCCTATTAGCTCTCAAAGCAAATATAAACTCACATAAAACTTTTCTCCACCAAACCCCAACCTAATTCTTTATATCTCTCTCTCCATGTACTCTATAGTTCAGTCAAATTGGCCAACTTAGTGTTCTTCCTATATGGCCCTCTGTTTCTGTCTTCAATGCCTGGAGTGCACTTTCTCCTCACCTTTACCTCTTAAAGCTACCTCCCAAGTTTCCTTCAGGACTCAACACATGCTCCACTTCCTACAAGAAGCATTTCCTAATACTTCCAACTCTTAGTGTCCTCCCCCCATTACCTCATATCAAGCTTTTTCTCATATTCTCTGGCTCCTTGTGTCCCCACCCCACAGTAGAAGTCCAGAGAAAACAAACTTTGTTTTAAAGACAACAAAGCTTAACAATTGCTTGTTTCTGGAGTCTTTCCAAAGGAACTAACAGGTTTCTTTCTAGAAAATTTAATCATTATGCAAAGTAGGAGATATCAGGTAGTAAAGCTTTTTACTGTAGTTCTTTCACAAATGAAGTTCTTAAAATACAAAAGACTTGTTAAGTGAATAGTGACAAATACTTAAAACATGAAACATTAATATATCACAACATACTCACTAAAGCCTATAAACAAATACAAAAAACACTTGAGGCCCTCAAGGGACTGATCGCCTTCTGGCAGTGCTGACCCTATTTCATTTTCACTTGACCCTTAAGGTCCATGTGTTCTAGATAGGCAGCTGTTCATGGCTCAACCTCCTGGCTATGGCAGTCTCCTTGAATGAGATCTTAGTTGAGAATCCAGGACCCACTCCTCTTAATGGCTGCATACTTTTACCTCATAATATAGCAGTTGAGGAGAGCAACACCCATTCTTGGATTACTATTTTAATCCACTATTCTCAGGGAAAGAAACATAAAGAAGAAGAGGCAGTTGGGGACTTATTGCTGAGGAAAGGGAGAGGAATCCAGCCCTCAGTGTAAGAACAGTAGAGAACTTCAGAGTCTTATGCTGCACGTTCAAAACCGGGAAAGAAAGGAGAGTGAAAGCTGTTTCTCCTTTTAACCCAACGAAATTGACAGTTCTTGCTTAGTCATCAGTCATCCTCAACATTGCCTCAGTGATTAGGTCTATGGGAACCAACTGGGGCCCTCTGGTTATATGTCTATTTTGCAAGGGCCCAGAGCAGAGGGTGATTGACACACACAAAATCCCAAATTGCAAATCCTTCAGTATTGGTCCACAACAAATGTTTCTCCTCATGGAACCTCCATTGATTATCCCTCATCCAGTTTGTATATATTTGTTTCCGTGTTGTTTCCACTATTGGACTGTGAGGACTTTGAGGGCAGGGACTGTTTAATGTTGTGGTTGTTTTCGATTTTTTGTTGTTGTTTTTGTATCCTCAGTGCTTGCTTAGATCAACGTCTGACAAATAGTAGGTGCTTAATAAATGGCTGCTGACTTCAACCAGAGTGAATTCTTCATGAATCTGCCTCTACTCCCACCTCATAAAGCTTATATCTGTAGATGCTGACTCTCTCTAAAAGTGATTCACTTTTATATTTGTATGCCAAGGGCCTAGCACATAGTAGCTGCTTAATAAATTCTTATTGATCAATTGCCCTCTGACAGAAATTAAAATGGTTCCTAGAGTTACATTAAACAGTTATTTCCATTCTTATAATATCATCCTATTCTAACAATATTATCAACTTTGGTATTATTGACCTCTTTCATTCAGATGACCTAGCAATGGTATCATTATATTAGAATCCATTCATTCTAGATTCCTGCTATTCCTCCTGGTGTTCCCACAGACATAATACCCAAAAGCAGCAGAGAAGACTCAGGGTTAGAAAGGAGTAAGAATTCAGGATGTAGTCCTGAAGTCAAAAGAAAATGCAGTGATTGGTCATAGCCTACTTTAATAAGTTGCTAAATAGACAATTGTTCCAATCAGTAAACTAGATTACAGTGGGGAATGAGGTATTCCATTACTTACTGCAATATTAAATTCGTTGTCCCAGATCCACTCATACTGAATTATGTAATCATTTATGCCCTCCATTGTTTGCCTTCAACCTATACCTGCCATTGACCCTGTAGGAATTAGACACTTAAAGACAGATAATTCAATTTATTAGCTATTAACACTTTAAAATGAGTGACTATAAAAAGTCTAATTGTTTTCTGAGAATGTCCACATTAGTGGACTTTGCCAAATCAAACAAAAATTGAAGATATTTGTCCAAATGAAAATTAGAACATACAGCTCAAATATACTAAATGAACATGTATGTTCCTGTAATAATAATTTTTATTATCTCCAAGTTACAGGACAAAATTTTAATTATGGCCCCTTTATATCAGCAGAAACCATGTATTTGGGATTAAAAACCCATTGCTTTAACTAGTATAGTTAAAGACTATGGTTTGATACATTCTCTGCTCTAACTTTCCTAAAAACCAGAGAACACTTCTAATAACACTTTTCTAATTTCATGGTTCAGTGCACAGTCAGTAAAGATTTAAATAATTCAGAAAGAAAGCCTATTCTATTTCTTTATTAGAAGTTTGAGTCAGGAAAATTCTTTGACATTTAATAGGTTTTTAACCCTTTTAATAACTTCTTATAATGAAATTTATTGGAAGTTGTTTTAAAGAAAGGGTTATTATCTTAGCATGAATAGCAGTCAGTAGTTTTTATGATTAGTTTTGAGACCTTGACCCTGCATGACTCAAAGGCCATAAAGGGAGAGGAATGTTAATAGTAACAACATTAAACATACACCCAGAAATATGGAAACTGTATATGACTACATTCTTATCATTATCCGAACATGCTATAAAATTTTGCAGATAAATATTTGAATATATAATTGTTTTAAAGGAGCTTAAGGTCACTTACAGAGACAGTCATTTTAAAGGAACAGAAGGTGGCTTTAATTTTTCTAGACTGATTTTCCCAGGCTATTAATAATGTGCTTAATAGAAGAAGATTCTTTGCTTCACCCCATCTTGGTTTTTATTTTGCTCTCGTGTTTAATATTATATAAGATTATTAGGTGATTTCAATAATAAAATACAAACATAGAATTAAACTTTTCTTAAGTCCCTGATAAATTTGCAGAAAATAATGGTATGTCCAGAGAAGCTACTAAATGTACAGTCCAAATGTTGCACACGAACCTACTAGTGCTCATAAGATTTTGCATAGATGAATGAGAGTTTGTTTTCAATGACCAAAGAACTCTTAAATGAACTCAATTTTCCATTTTTTCTGCTGACATGAAACCAGATGACACTCCTTTTACTTGGCCTTTCTGTCTTCATTGTAATACTTGGTTACTGTGGAAAGAAAAAGAAAAGGAGCACAGTAAATTCTAAAGCATAAGGAACCTTTCTGAGCTGAATTGCTCCAAATGTAAATGCCTGGGTAAATTTCTAGTAGTCACATTACAGCTACCATAGGACTTGTCTAATGGATGGACCAATTGGTGTATTACTAACTACCCAGTCAAGCCATTTTATTTGTTTCAGTTCACACAGCCCTTTGAAAGTGCTTTGAAAATAAAGTGACACATTATGCAAGCACTTCTCTGGACATCAAAGCAAGCAGATGTGAGGGACATTAGCATATTTGAATACACATTTAAAGGGAGAGTTAGAGAGTCCAGTTGAGAACAAAGTACTGCCTTGGGCATTTTGTAATGCAGATGCAAAAAGTGAGATCTGTACAGCCAAAGTCTTTCCTGCCTATCACTCATAAATAAAGCCAAAGCAGCTTCATAAACACTTCTTGCCAAACAATAAAGGGCCTTTGAGGAGCTACTCATTCAAATGTCCTGCATACCAGAACTTGTATGCAATGGTGTTGTGGTCTCAGTTTGGGGATGCTCTGATTGGCTAAGATATCCATATAAAATTTCTGATAGTCATTTCATTGGAATCATGGTAGATTCTCAGAAGCATTTAAGGGACAAATGTTGCCTGCTGTACATATGCATATTTCTCATTCACAACCCCAGCAGAGGAACCATTTTCAAGGACACACAGAAACACTATTTCAAGCTTGGTAATATGGAAGTTGATAGTTTAAAAATAACAGCAGGACACAAATAGTGTTGGAATGAAGTAATCAGAGATGGTATGGCTCAATTGAAGTAAAAAACATCTTTCCAGCTGTGAGGTTAAAAAGCATCACTATGTGCCATCACAGGCCTGGCCAGTCATGATCCAAAAGACACATTATATTACATGTACAGAGCATATGGAAGAAACACATTTTTACTTGTAAAATGCTATGTATAATGACCTCTTGGTCATTCAGCTCAGGAAGGGTAAGCACTGGGCTCATAAAACTGTTTGTCATTTCAGTGTTCATTTGGCCTAGTTAACTTCACCAGGTGGAAAAGTTCACTTCTGCTGTGCCTCTATCCCAGATCTTCATTTCTACAGACATACTGTTGGTCTGGTTCACAGCATGTGGATGGCTCACCAGACACCAGTTGGAAAAGTAACCCAATATTCAAGTCATTCATTCACTGACAAGGAGCATCCTATTATAAAATATATATATATATATATATATATATATATATATATATATATATATATATATTATACATTTTGGGGAATGGTCCAAAGCTATGATTTCTTGGTTACATAGAACCTCCATGTAAGAAAGTTTCCTCTATTAATATAAATTAGTGACTCTCTTGTAATTTATAGTCTTAGATAGAAGTTGCCAAGGGTACTGGGAAGTTAAGTGACTTCCTCTGGGTCATATGGTCATTTCACGTCAGGCAACACTTAAATTCAGGTCTTGATGACTCTGAGGGCCGTCACTATGCACTTCTACCTCCACTCTTGTTTTCATTTACATACACACATACATTTTATATATACACACATATACATATATGCATACATATTTGCTTACATGTACTACACTTTATATAATACAACTTGAATGTGTCTGTAGGCACATGTATTTGTATGCATTCGCATATGTATTATGTATGTTTGTATATGCACATAGGTATATGTATATATTAACCTGTACATGTGAAGAAAAAAATAAAATACAAGACATGAACAAAATATGGACATCTGGACACTCATCCATTTGTGATACAATAGACAAAATGAAAAATCTATGATTTCTTTAGGATGGAGAACTCTCTCCTCAAGCCATCTAAGATCTAGTTGTAAATCCTAGGGAGCCAAATGAGACACAAGAGATGATATCTGTAAAACCTTGAGTTACTAGTTAAATATTGTTATATTTTGTTATATAGTACTTTCTTTAAAATAGTTCTTTCAGGTGATCAATGCATATGTTTTTGTTCTTATTCTGAAGATGAGGAAACTGAGATTCAGAGATGTTAAATGATTTTTCTTATCATCACATAGCACCAGTAATGAATCCAGGTCTCTTGACCCCATGACCAACACTCTTTACAATGCTCATTTGTAATTGTTACAACAAACCTTTAAATAAAATGAAGGGATTATTATTATTATTATTAATTATTATTATATATTCAACTCCTAAACAATAACCTAGAATAACCTGGCATCTTTAGGAATACAAAGAGTTAACCTTGGAAATGGATGCAGACACATGACCTTTTGGGTCACCTACCTGAGTGGACTATTCCTAGAAGTCCCATCTCTGGTGAAAGATAGGAACAGTGGTCCTACAAAAGTAGTGGCCAGGACCAAGGTCACTGAAGCATGAATAATGAGGGTACTCTTTCCAATTCTTCCTCTTGCCATAACTGTGGATAATCTTGTGTGAGGGATGCAAGGAATTGTTGGGGAAATGTTTCTTGTCTTGTGAGATTTTTGTACAAGAATTTTGCAGCTTGCCAAGTGCAATTCTTCCTCTTGTTCCCTGAGCTCCCTGGGAACTATTCTGTGTGCATTCACAGGAAGGTAGTATAATAGGAAAGAAAATAGATTGCAAAAAATGTCTAGGGTCAGGTAGTATGGAAGCTCAGGTATCTATGAGCATATGCTTTCTTCAGAAAGATTTAATCTTTCTCAAGAGTAAGCACTTCTAGAAAGTGATATTTCCATTGTGCAAATCTCCTATGAATTGTACACCAAAGAGACCCTGCTTTGCTATGCTAATTACTTTTACTGTGCCTATTTACACTGTTTAAAATACAAATATCCCACTAGTGCACAGAGATGAACTATGAATTATAACTCACATTTATAGAGCACTTTAAGATTCACAAAGAGCCTATCCTGTGAAATACAATCACAAAATTCAAGTTAGAAGGGACTTCTGAGGCCATCTAGCCCAACCCCTCCATAAGTTGTAAAGTCTGTCCATAACTTCCACCAACTGGAGGTTAGCAGGTTTCCAAAGACCTTCAGTGACAATGAGGAAGTCACTATCTGTCAAGCCCATTCAGCCCTTGGACAGCTCCAGTTGTTAAGAAATTGGCTTTTAAAATTCTTCCTACATAGTCTAGTCTACCTTTCCAGGCTTATTTCATATGATGCCCCTTTACCCACTCTATAGTGCAGTCAAACTGGCCTATTCTCTGCTTTCCAAACTCAGAATTCCATCTCCCATCTCCTTGTGCCTTTCCTCAGGCTGTCCCCCATTCTTGAAACCACTCTTTTCAGCTTTTCATAACTTAGTCTTGCTTCTCTCTAGGTTCAGCTTATGTGTCACCTCTGAGGGAATCCTTACTTGATTCTCCCATTTGTTAGTGCTGCCTCCCTCCTCCTCAAAGTATTTTGTATACATTTAACTGTTTATATATTATATCCTAGCCACACCTCTCCTCTCTCTCACCTAACAAGTAGAATGTAAATTTCTCGATGTTGTGGATTATTTTTAATTTGGTTTTTGTATCTGCACTGGTATAGTACCGTACATAAAATAGGCTGTTTAAAAAATGCTGATCAGACTACCCTACCACCCACATACTCATTGATCCAATGACAGTGTTTTCTATGCTATTCCTCTAACAAGATACATCATGTCTTCTGTTACCATGCCTTTTATAAGGCTGTTCTCTATTACTGGAATGTTCTCTATCTTCACTTCTTCCCTATCATTTCCTTGGTCCCTTTCAGAATTCATCTCAAATCCCACCTTTCTTAAAGAGACCCTTCTTGCTCCTCCCTTATCCCCTACTTCTCAGCCTTCTCCTCTGAAATTATATCCTATACTCTGTATATACTGAGTTGTTTACATGTTGTCTCCTTCATTAGCATATGTACTCCTTTAGGATAGGGGTTGGTTTTGTCTTTCTTTGTACCCTTAGAACCCAATTAATAGAGTACCCGGAACATAGTAGGCTCTTACTAAATGTTTATTGATTGACTGTCTAAAAAAAGTTATAATGCATCAACTAAATTTTTGTAGCTGTATTTTGTTTTTGAGTCTGACCACAGAAATGAATTAAAAGGCAACATGTAATATTTAATTACAGAACCTTAAAAGTAGGAAAAACTCAGAGGTCTTCTAGTCCTACTTATACGTGAGTAGGAATCTCTTCTACAACATTTAAAAGTAGGAAGTCTCCTTGAAGATCTCCATTGACAAGAAACTCACTACCTGTGAAGGCAGCTCTTCCCACCCCCTGTAGAGCTGTGGACAGCTCTAGTTTTTAAAGAGTTTTTCCTTATAAAGAGACAAAATCAATCTCTCTGCCAATTCCTTTCATTCAATTCAATTTTATTTAATTCGACATTCATCAAGTACCTATCATATGCAAGGCACTGTTCCTCCAAGTTCTGCTTTTCAGTGTCACGCAGACCAAGCCTAATCCATTTCCATAAGGCAGCTTTTCAGTTACTGTGGCAGTCAAGTCGTATCCCCTCTATCCTCGATCCCATCAACCTCTCTCCATTGAGCATGGTACCTGGTATGATCACCATCTTTGTCTCTCTTCTCTAAATGCATTCCAGCTTTTCAATGCCTTTCCAAAAATGGACCACCTAGAACTGAAAATGGAAGTCCTGATGTAGTCTGGCCAGAACAGAAACAACAATAATAATATATACAGCTAATACTTATACAACTCTGTAAGGTTTACAAAGTACTTTACATATATAATGTCAAATGTCATATACTTATCTGGCATATATTGAGCACCTACTATGTGCTTTATGACATTATGCTAAGTGCTGGTGATACAAAAAAAGGCAAAGATCGGTTCCTGCTCTCAAGGAGTTTCATAGTCTAATGAGGGAAAGAACATGCAAACAACTATGCATAAATAAGATATAGGCAGGATAAACTAGAGATAAGCAATAGAGGGGAGGCACTAGCATTGTGTCAGAAATGGCTCCTTGCAGGCAGTAGGACTTGAGGTGGAACTTGAAAGCCAGGGATGCTAGGAAGAAGAGATGAGGAGAAAGAGAGTTCTTCATGAAGATTTAGGGGAGCTTCATTCTGTTGTCCAATGTGTTAATTATCCTCAACTTTGTGTCACCAATATATATGATAAATATTATCATATTTGCTAAAAAATATACCATCCTAAAAATGTTAAATATAACAAAATCCAAGACAAAGCCTTGTAGAAATCTACTAGAAACTTCCTTCAGGTGAGTCTAGATATTCAACTAATTCAAAATCCAAATTTAATTGCCCTAGGGAAGTACCATAGCAGGTGCGAAGAGTGCTGAATTTGGACTCAGAGATTCTGCTTTCAAATCTTGACTCTGCCATTTACTCCCTATCTGAAGTTGGATAAATTCTTTACTTTATCAGCCTCAGTTTTACCACTTCTAAAATAAGAAGGCTAGACTAGATGACCCCTGAGGTCCATTTTTAGCACCATATCTACACAGCTCATGAAATTTACTGCTAATGAGTTGCCCATATATGAAAAATAATGACTGTGTGCTACATTTCAATAACGAAGTATTTCCTAAATTAGTTTGGAAAAAAACTTCATTTTCTCTTTGAGAATGAATTTTGGAAAATAATAAATAAAATTTGATTACTCCATCCCTAGATACAATATACATTTACATATTAATTGAATCACCGACAAAAATATGTAATTAATTTGAGTACTTTAAAAAAAAATCAACATTCACATTCTTCTCATAGATACTCAGAACATATTCTTCCTATGAAAAATGAAATTGTTTTGCCTTTCCAACCTAATTTATCATGGGAAGCTGAAAGGACTACTAGTAGCAGGGATCAGAAGTCCCCTTTGGATGATAAGAGAGAGATGCATTCAAGAGCTTGTTCAGAAGGGCTAGGATAAGCTCTCTTCACAGTTTAACTCCAACAGGGTCTCACAGCAGCCCTGGGGATAGCACTCAACAATGTTCAGTGTCAAATGATGACAGACAGGGGTAAATGGAAGGGCTTCAGAGATTCCTTACTTTCTCTTGTTTTTGCTGCAACTGGCATACTTCCAGGCCTTGCCTGCTAACACCACATAAAGCAGCAGCTGGTGAGTAACATTAGCAAATAAGGCCTCAGGGCTACCCATGTTCCAGCTCTCCATTCACCAACTGCTATTCAGTGAAACAGCTGGATCAGAAGAGATACAGCCAAGAAGTAGTTAGAGTTTTATGTGTACAACTGTTTTGATATAGATTGTCTGCTAGCGGCAGAGATAATGATAGCTTTCAAGGCTCATATGTTGGATTGGGAGGGATGCTGATATTTGAAAGAAGGAAGCACAAAATCACTAAAGATTTTGAAAAACATGCAGTTAAAAAAAAGACACCTGAAACTTAGCTCTTCAGTCACCCTGGTCCTTTCCATGTGCACAAATACCTTTATTCAGCACACTGTAGTTATAGAACCTAATGCAACTATTTTTATTCTATGGATTTTTTTTCTCTGTAAATTGAGGCAAACAATGCTTACTCCCCAATAAAAGTTGTTGTCTTTTTTGAAAAAGCAAACCCAACCTAGCAACATTGGTATTTAAAATAAAAAGGGAGTTTCCCACAACCATTGAAATGTTGACACTACAATAAATACTGGAGGAAAACACTCAATAAAATGTGTACAAAAAGTATGTCCCTATTTTCCCAGTGTTTTTCATCTCTCAGTATGGAGCATCTCTTAACAGAAGGACTGTTTTGAGTCTGCAGAGAAGACATATGTAGGGAAATCTAGGAAACACTTACTTGTTAGGTCATGAGAAGTGTAATATGTACCTGTGCTCACAGTAGGCTCTGCATCTCTCACTTTTATCAATTAGTTTCACCTGAACTTAATGTTTTCTACCAGTTTGGGAGATTTCACAATACTAAATTGTTATCATCAGTGTCTTCTTTACTGGAGTCAGTGTGTCGCATGGTGAATCCTCATCTGGGTTCAAATCTTGAATCTTGAGGACTGACTATTTCTGGGCAAGTTACATAACTTCTAGTCACTTTGGGCAGCTCCCTAGGATTTTTCTACTAAGTCATAGTTGAGTCACAATTTGCTATGTAAAATCCAAACTTATGCATAAGAAATCATAGATCCTTCGTATCCTCAAATATTCTTACAAAGCCCTATGTTATTCAACCTGCATCTTTATTTCATAAGTTAACAAAGCTAGTGATGTTCCCTTAAAAAATGAAACAGTAGAAGAGTTTCAGTGTTAAAATAGAGGAGGAAAGGGATCAGAAGAGGCAAAAGGGAATTCTGACCTGTCTCAGGAGGTAGGCAAGTGGGAAATTGTAACACAGGAGAAAGGAAAGAAGGACCGCTGAACATTTGAAATTAAGTAAGAGAAATGAGGCTTTTTTCTGATGAGTGGGGAAGAAGAGGAAATGATAATGTAGATCTATAGATCATCTCCTAAGGGCTACAAGAAGAGACAAGTAAGTAGTTATAATGACTTCCTCTGCAGGGGCAGTGAAGCAGCTATTTGTTGACATGATAATAACAACAGGCTTGGTGTCCAGCTTTCCTAGATCATGTGTTCAGGATGTTAGTCAGTTAATTGATAAACATTTATTTGTGACAGGTAAAATCTGAAATAACTGAGGAAACAAAGGTTTGAGCTTCTGAGCTTATCGATTTATCAAGCAATGTGTGCCAATTACATAACAAAATGAGACCAGGCCTCCTCAGCTTGGCACTAGACCCTAAAAACAAGGGGATACAGATTTTTATGCATTAAAAGAAAACAATTAAAAAGATATAAACTGGATACAGGATTAGGTAGTCTGATTTCTAATTGGAGGAAAGAATAGAGAGGGGGATGAGTCAGCTTCAAGAATTGGGAAGGGGGAGAGCAAGCAGGTGGACTTTTTCAGGTGTGAAATAGGATGTCACCCAGTTCCCATGATTAGCAAGCAGGTAGAATTTACAGAAAAATAAAACTCAAAATGGAGTCAGTTTATTTCACAATTTCTACAGTTCTCTCAATGCCCCCCACACTTTGATTCATAAGGGAAGAGGCTAGCCCCTTTACTCATGGATCACTTATCTGTTAGCCAAATTTATGAGGTTTTTACTGTCCCCATGCTCACTGTCAATATTGCATATCAAGAAAAAACACTGGAAAGCATCCTCTTACGTAGCTTAGTACAACAGCTAACACAGAGTCTAAGAACAACAATGGTAATATGCAAGCCTTGTTAAATAGACTTTATAAGTAAACTAAGTCAGGCTACAAATGAATCAATTTGGAAGGCTCACAATGGATTCATTTTGAGAGGGGAGATTTAAATGTCACCAAGGCAACCAAGAAAATTCATCATAAATACCATGAAACAAAAGACCAAAGAAATACAATAGTAACTGCAATATTATATAAATCAAGTCTCCATGTATCCTAATGTCCATTTAACCACCACATTTTGTCTAAAGTCCCAGATGTCCCATATAGTCATTTAGTCTCTGGAAATGTCTTTTTTTGAACATTCTGGAATACATCTTATTCTCAGGGCAGCTCTGAAGGGGACTCTGCCTCTCCAGTTCTAAAATCACTTACAGAAATTCCTAGGTAATTCCAAAACCTTCCAGTAACAAGACAATACAATTTAGCACAATCTCTTGTTTAGTTTTCCAATAATTAGTTCACTTGATGAAAATCAGGTCAAGCCTTGTGATTCTGATCCTATGAACAACAGAGGTATAAGATGAACATTAAATTAGGAACCTACAATTCACCTGAAACTTTAGAGCATTTCAGTTTTTACATATTACTTGCTATTCTTTGTCTGAACCCTGTTCCTAATGTAAGAATCTTAAAAAAAATCCATGAGGGTCTGACTTGTAAAATGAACCCTCTGTCTTTTAAAATTATTAGACAGGTACTTTAAAATGGGAAAAAATAATTTCACTCTATTCAAAATTGCCAATGTAATTTTATATGTAAAAATCATTAATCCTATTTTGCAAACTTATCACTAAAACATAAAATCTGAACTCTTAAGCAAAATTCATTGGAAAATTAATCATATACACATGCATATAGTTCTTAGAAAAAAGTCTAATCCTGTTGCTTTCTCAAAGTTTACTATTCCATGTAATTAGAAAACTTTTACATTACATCTTTGTCTTATTACTTCATCTAATTTCCCCTTAGGAGTATATTATCCTTATATTATAATTTGACCACAAAAACTCTAATGTTTCAATATTGACCTATTAAATAATAGATACAGTATTGTACTTACTACTTCCTTGCCCTGACTATAAAAAATTTGCTGTGAAAGGAAAAGGAAGGACACAGTTACAACAATGTCAAAACTCATCCCCTCAAGGGCACAGACTGACCTGACACATACCATAATAAGGGGAAGCCTCCCTTAGCTTCATTTGATTCCAGGCATGAGTGATATCTGATAGTCATGTAATAAAGCTCCACATTACTCATGGGGTATCAGAAGATAGACTAAGGATTAACTGGTCAGAAAAATTTCCTGTTCAAAAAGGAAATATCACAATGGGGAAACTGAGACAAGAGGATTCTATGATAGGCCATGCTAAGGTCATCCCCTCAACTTTTCCCAGGGACAGTCATCCACTTGTAGCAGTTTTCAGACTGTACTATATGCCATTTTCTCCTATTTGCTTTATGATAATTCAGGCAAACATCCCTATAATCAAAACTCAAAATAATATTAAATTACAGTTCCAAAAGTTTTTACCTCAAATAGTAAAATTTCACTAATCATACCATAGAGTTTGAATATTATTAGTTTTCTCATGTTTCCCTAACAGTTACTTGTCATTTATCTTTTTCTTGTAAATTAAAACTAACCACATTCTAGGGTTTCAGACATACAGGAAATAACTGATAACTTATTCATATTGATGTATTGAAATTACATCTTTAAATCACCCTATACATCTTCGTAATTTTTATAAATGATAGCCAAATAATTTCACATGAAAACCCACTTTTTATTACAGTAAACTTGTAAATTGCCTCCCTTTGACATGGAGTGGGGGTTGGGGGGATCCTCTTTTCCTAGTTCTAGGTTCTCACATTTCAGTACTTTAGCTTTTGCAACATGCAGTCAGTAGAGCTAATAAGATCTTATGGCCCTCTCTGAATGCAAAGTTTCAAGGGACCTCACAGATAAAAGGATCTATGTAACTTTTCCGCCAAACAGTAAATAATTATAATTATTATTTTAAAACAAAATATGCCCAATTAAATATTGACAGTTTCCAAGTGTTTCTACCACATTGTTTTAACAACTAAATTCATAATCTATCAGCATCCAGAATAAAAAAAGAGAAGTTATTTATCTAACAGCTTTTCTGACACAATATATATTTAAAATATGAAACAAAATTTATTATCAGTCAGATGATGTCTATTTAGCATAATGCATTTCTAAATTATCTTACATAAAAAATCATTTTATCACATTTGGCATTTTATACTAATTATATCTAAAAAGCAGTATAGAATTATCAAGTATGGAACAATTACATCCAATTAATGAAAATATAATAATAGTTAACATCCATATAGCACTTAGCATATGCTAGGTAATATTTTAAGCACTTCACTATCACTGCATCATTTTGACCCTCACAACATCCGGGGAGGTGAGTACCATTATTACCTCTTTACAGATCAAGAAACTGAAACAAAAAAGATAACTTGCTTAAAATCACACAGCTAATAAATTTCCACGACTGGCCTATAACTCTGCTTTCCCTGCATTTTTTCAGAATTTTTTTGCATTTGATGCCACAATTAATCAATACATTTTACCACATCATAATTTAGTTACAGGACAAATCTAATAAAATCCAGACTTAGAACCACAACATCAAAATCTCAATTTTCCAGGACTATTAGGCACCTACACTTTAAAATTTAGAGCCCAGAGTTAACAATTATCTTATTTTCAAAGGTTCAAAGGAGCACTTTACACTTTTCCATAAATTTTTCATTTATGTTCTTTCAAAAATCACCCCAATTCCTTCCATGTTCATAACCAAACCTCACAGTCTCTTTTCCTGAGGCTTTTCAGTTTTAACCTCGGGCAAAAGCTAGAGACTGCAAGTGACTACTATCAGATGATTCATCTGGATACAAATGATACTGCTAGAAAGTAAAGATAAATATTATGAAGACTTAGGTAAGAAACCAAAGATCTTTAGGACACAAGTAATGTTTCTTTCAGTGGTCCTGATCAAAAGCAAGGACTTCATAATAAAAGGTCCGATTCTGGAAGTGATCAATTGGTTACAAATATGTTATCTGCTTTTGGTTTGTGGAGTTGGTTTTCCGAATCATAGCATAAAGTAGAATAATTATGAGCTCCTGGTTAGGGATAAAATGGCTGATAAGAGTCTATTTGCTAAGAATCAAAAAGGAGTCTAAACTGAAAAGGAAGAGAAAAGAATAAAACTGCCAACATACTTCTCCCATGCTAGTTAACAGAGAGTAGCTGTAGCTAGTGTACAAAACAATTCAGTAGAGAGGTCCAGAATTGTTAAGGAGGAAAAAAAATCAGGAAAAAAGGAGCTATCCACAAAATTCATAGCCTCGGATTTCTCTATATAAATATACAAAGTATGTGTCATAAGCAAGTAATTCAAATAGTTTTCACAAAGAAAAACAATTCTGACAAAAGTTGAAGGACAGTTGTCTAAAAAGACCAGTGTGAATTCACTAAGAGCTCATTAGCTCATTGACTACTTTCAGTTTCTAAAAGACATATACAGAATATGGAAGCAAGTGTAGATAATGAATGGTAAAGGCAAAAGCATGGCATGGGTCTGTAATTATGGAGTTGGATGCATTAAAACTTATAATAAGTTTGTATAATCAGTGATCTTTCAAAGATCATGGCAAATGGAAGAGGTAGTGCAGGACTATAGATGAGAAAATATTCTTATTTGCAAGAAGGAGAAGAGACATAAATCTGCTAAAATAGGCCAGCAAACTTAACTTTGATTCCTATTTTAAAAAACACATAAAATTTGGATGGTAGGGGCAATCTAGAAAAAGAAGCAATGATCACAAAAAGTGAGCATTACTTTACCAAGAAAATGCCGTGCCAAACTAAGCTTATTTTCTCTCTCTGAACAAACTGAGTAGATGAGTAGATCTAAAAATCCTATAGATAATAGTTTACCTCTATTTAGTAAAACACTTGACAGTTTCTTATTTTATTCTTTTAGATAAGATGGAGAGATGTGAGCTAGATTATTGTATGATGAGTTGGATATATGACTCTTTGAATGACTATATTCAAAAAATAATCATTAATGTTTCAACAAGGAAGGAGATCTCTGATGGAGAGCCTCAGTGATCCAGGCTCTGTCAGATTCTTTCACATTTTTTATCCACGATTTTGATGAAGACATAGAGGGCATGCTTTTTGAACAAATGACTCCATACTTAGATGATGAGAGATATTTGGATAGAAATAGTTCATCAAAAGGTTCTGTAGATTTCAGTAAACTGAAAGGTCAATGTGAAGTAACACTGCGGTATACGGTAGCTAAAAACATTAATGCAGTTTTAGACTGCATTAAATACATGGTGTCCCAGATCAAAAAGAGTATGGTTGCAATATAAACTGTCCTTGTTAGATCAGATCTGGAGATTTTTCTTTTGTTTAGTTGTGGAAGTCACATTTTAAGAGGAATATTGCTTAGCTTGTGAATTTCCAGGGAATGGCTTCAAATTCATGTAACAGGAAGATCAGTTGAAGGGACTGGAGATGGCTGGCTTTGAGAAGACTAAGGGAGGGCATGACAGCTGTCTTTAAGTATTTATTTCAATCATCTTATCAACAGCTATTTGGTGCTGGGGATATCACTACAAAGAATAAAACAATCCCTGCTTGCAAAGTGTTCAAATTCTAGTGGGCTGACACATGGCCAAGTTCTTAGCTTGGCTCTTCTTGGCATGCTGGTACTGGAATCAGGAAGACTTGAGTTCAAATCTGGACTCAGACACTAGCTGTGTGACCCTGGGCAAGTCAGTTAACCCATTTCCCTCCATTTCCTCAAATCTGTAAAATGGGAGTAATAATAGCATCTACCTTTCAGGGTTGTTATGAGGGTCAAATGAAGTAATGTTTGAAAAGCACTTGGTACAGTGCCTGGCAAAGAGAAGGCCCCATATAAAAGTTTATTACCATCATCATCCATTATTCTTATTACTATTATTATTGTTAACTGGAAGTAATGCATAAAAATTGTGAAGAGGCATATTTAGGCTGGGTGATGGGGGGAAATCCTAAGAATCCTATCAGAAAGTGAAATCAACTGCCCCAGGAAGTGGTGGATTTCCCCCTCACTTGAGATTTTCAAACAAAAGCTGAACCACTTCTCAGGTATATTGAGAGGGAATTCTTAATCATGTATTGGGTAGACTATATCACCACTGAGTTCCTTTTAACTACGGCATTCTATTATTCTGTGAATGATACTTCTGTTATCAATCAATATTTAGCACAGCGCTTGGCAAATAGTAAGTTGTTAATAACTGTTTGTTGACTGACAATCAATAGACAGGAATTTATTAAGCACCTACTATTTGGCAGGTACTATGATAGGTTCTTTCTCTCTCTCTCTCTCTCTCTCTCTCTCTTTCTCTCTCTCTCTCTCTCTCTCTCTCTCTCTCTCTCTCTCTCTCTCTCTCTCTCTCTCTCTCTCTTCCCACCCGCCACACACACAGAGTGAATAAATACAAATAAACAAGAAAATTTAAGAAGGAAGGCAGTACCAATGCCTTCTAAAATCATCTGTGTATTTTAAATTGGATGTTATACAACCATTGAATCAATGGTGGCTGTCAATAAAATGTACCATGTTTCCTTTTATACAATTTATATTTTACAGGAAATACCTAAGTTTAGTCAACATCTCATTATAATGACATTAATTGTCAAGGTTCAATGTTTCCTATCCAAGTTAACAAATGATGCTTTCAGAATAAGAATGTAAGCAGAAGTTACATTAATGAATTTACTCATTGTTAGCACATTGAACAGTATTTGGTATTGTTGCCCAGTGCATACATGAACACGTGCGCATGCAGACGCGCGCACACACACACATACACGCACGCGCGCACACACACTCACACACACACCCGTGTGCATGCATACACAAAAATATGGCCTCTAAAGGAAAGGCACTATCTAAATCTATATAAAACTTCGTAATCTGAAGAGTCTGCCACTGATGGCAGTGACCTACCATCAGCAAGATTGAAGACATGGATATATTTTCTAATATACACTTCTTACACTGTACACATATTAAAGATACTCCTTGATTTGTTGCTATAATTTGCTGCTGTTTGCAGAGCCTGGCACATTAGACTTAAGGTCATGCTTTTTTAAAAAGCATGTCACCCTTGATTACTGCAGTGACCTCATCCATAACTACTCAGGCAGCTTTTTCTCTTTTTAGCCCTTCAGAACTATTTGTTCATTCCAAAGGGTGAAAGAATGCAAGCTTCTGCAAATACAAAATTAATATAAAATACCCAATCAATTTGACTCAATTCAACAAACCAGTAAACATTTAAAAATATTTTATTGGTATCTTTTGTTTTCATATCACCATTATTTCTAAATACAGCCTTCCTTCCACTGAGTGAGCCATTCTTTGTGAGAAAAGCAAATAATTAAAAAGAATGAAGAATCGATACAGCAAAACTGACCAGCACTTTAAATAAGTCTGTCAATTTATGCAGCATGCAACACCACCACCTCTGCAAGAGAGCTACATTTTCTCACGTATCCCCCAGAGCCAAGTTTGGTCTTTAGCATTCAGCTTCCTTTTTTATCACTTTCATGTAATTCTTTCCATTTATGTTGTTTTCATTATTACATGTATTGTTGCCTTACTAAACTCTTAATCAGTTCATATAAGTCTTCCTGTGCTTAACTCTTAATCAGTTCATAAAAGTCTTCCCATGCTTCTCTAAATTCTTCATATTAGTTTTTTCTTATGGTAATTTTCTATTACATTTAGATACCATGATTTGTTTAGTCATTACCAGTCAATAGGATTTTACTTTCACAAACATTTAAGTGCTTATCCTGTTCCAGGAACTGTGCTAGCCACCAGAATTACAAAAATAAAGCAGTTTCTGCCCTCAAGGAAGAATCAAGGATGTACTGTGAAGGTCAGTTAAGTCCCCACATAGGAAGTGCCCCTTGAGCTGAGCATTGAAAGGAAGCTTTCAAGGGCAGAGGGAAAAAGGGAGAACAGTCCAGATGTGGTGGACAACCTTTATATTAGACATAGATGGAGGTTGATTTTCATGTGCAGGGAACATGAAATAGGCCGATTTGCCTATAACTTGGAGTATGTTAGAGGAAGTAATACATCATTAGGCTGGAAAAGCAGAATAAAGTCAGACTGTGAAGATCTTTAAATACCAACAAAGGAGTTGTATTTTAATCCAAAGGCATTAGTCAGCCATATGAAACTTCATTAGTAGAGGATTCACATGGTAAGATTTGTGCTTTAGGGTAGGGAAAAAACCAGAAAGCAAAAGGGCAATGTGGAATCCATTGACATTCCGCCATCCAAGACTTCCATCTTTTTATCACGAGGTCTTCAGAGTCCAGGAGCCCTGGGCTCACTTCCTCCTTCTGACACATATTGGATATGTGACCTCTTGCTGTACCAAACAACTCTAACTCTCTAAAACTAAATAGCAGAATAGTTGCCAATCTGCATTATAGAAATCGACAGTTTTCTCAGTAAGAATTCTCTTTACCCGTGATTCAAATGACCAGTCCCTCCCTCCTCACAGCCAAAAGAATATATTTGTATAAGTAGATATGTCTGTATATGTGTGCATGTGTGTGTGTATACACACACACACACACACACACACACACACACACACACACATATATATATATATATATATATATATATATATATATATATATATATATATACATTTGTGGGGTTTTAATCATGTCTGTGGCTTTATCGGTGTATATGGCTATAGATAAGTGTTTGAACCTGTGATTTCATCAGTGATGTTACTCTTGATGTGAAAACTTCCTCCATCAATGCAGATCAATAATTCTTCGATTACTTACAAACTTAGTATTTTCTGGGCAAGTTATTTAACTGAGTCCAAGGCTAGGTGCTAGGATCAGGCACAGCTTGGCATTGATAAAGGGAGTTCCTTACCTAGAGTAATGAAATCAAAAGTCTAGTATATATATATATACATATATAAATGTTTGTGTGTGTATAGATATATAGATATCACTTATTATCTATAAACACAAACACATACCGAAGTGACATAGTTTAGTGAATTGAGAACTGGCCTCAAAGCCGTGAAGACCAGGGTTCAAGTCCTGCTTCTGACACATACCGTCTGTGTGACCCTAGTGAGTCAGTCAATAAACATTTACTCTTACTGTGTGCCAAGTGCTGCACTAAGCAAGGATACGAAGGAAAACAAAAATAATACCCAGCCCTCAAGGAGTTTATAGTCTAATGGTCAAGATAAGATAGAAATAAGCAAGTATATACACAATATACAGTGTAGATGGAAGGTAACCTCAGAGAAGGCTCAAGCAGCTGAGCGGACTTGGAAAGGTGTCTTGCAGAAAAGGAGATAAGCGCTAAGTCTTGAGGGAGGTCAGGAAAACTGAAAAGTCAGAGGTGAGAGGTTAAAGCGTTCCAGGCATGGTGGACAGCTCAGGTAAAGATGTGAAATGGAGAGTATTGTTCAAGGAATGGCAAGTAGCCAGTGTAGCTGGAACTTAGAATTCATGGAGTCTATGAAGGGGAGAAAAGTACAAGACAAAAGTACAAGGAAAGGCAAAAGGGGGCCAGATTATGAAGATTTTAAATGGGACTGCAAAGTTTATATTTGTTCCTGAAAATAACAAGGAGTTTATTGAGTAGGCGGGAGACATGATCCGAATTAAACTTTTAAAATCATCCCTTTGGCCACTGAGTAGAGGATGCACTGGAGTGGGAGAGACTTGAGGCAAGGGGGGAAGGGTGTGCAGCTAGAAGGCTATTGAAATAGTCAAGGTAAGATGTGATATGGGCCTATAAAAGGACTGTAGCTGTGTAGGTGGAGATTAAAGGGCATATACAAGAGATGTGAAAGTATGAGTAGCAAAATTTGGCAATAGAATGGATTTGTGGAGTGAAGAGGGAGGAGAGCAGAGAGTTGAAGATAATACTGAGCTTGACATCTTGGGTGACTACAAAAATGTTGGTGATCCAGAAGGCAAGTCATTTGAACTTCTAGTGACCTAAGTAATTCTCTAAGACTCCTAAGGTGCAAAGAAAATGTCGACCTGCATTGGTAGAGGGAATTTCCTCACCTAGGAGTTTCCTGTAGCAGCGAAAATACAGGTTCAACCCATATATACACATATATGACATATGTTACAAGTCCAACCCATATACATGGAGCTACATGTATATGAATATATGATAACAGTTCTAATCCATATGCCTACAATCACACATATATAGATATTTCAAGTGTGTGTGTATACATATATAATGGATCTATTTTCTGTTAAGGAAAGATAACTGAGGTACGAAACAAAAGCTCATTTGCAAGAAGAGAATACATCACAGAAGAATAGATCCATGTGTTACAGTTTGAAACAAGGAAAAAAGATATTTGGATTATGGGACAAAGTTGATTCATGCAGATTGTCAACCAGGTCGACAAAAAGAACCCTTATGTTGAAGAGTTTAACTGTAAAACTGACAGCAGTAGAGAGCCGTTTCAGGCCCTAAGTTTCTACATGTAGCCTAAAATGGGCCTAACCAGTTTGGTGAAATAACCTATATAGTATGGATAAAAGGGTTATAGTCAAAATGCATGCTATTACATACAATTAATTATTCTCCACCATGTTTTCATGATACAGTAGCATTTATAGACTGGTAATTACGGTCAGATTCAAACTCACTGTGTAGAATGTCATAACTACATCAATTACATTTTTTTGAGTTTTCTCTGTGGGACCATTTATGCCCCACTAATACATTTTCCAATTGATACAGGTCACTTGACCCTTCAGACCTCTTTGTATCCATCTTTGTATTTTCCCCTTTTTCCTTCCCCATCCTTTCATCCTTCCTTCTTGTATACATGCTTTTAAAACCACACCAGCAAGAGAAACTAAGCTGCCTTATCAGCACCTCAAAATGTTCTCCATTGAGGGGAATTTGAGAATACTGGAGGAACAGTAAGTGAAATCCTCCGTCCCCCTCCCGCACTGTACATCTGACCTCTGGATAAGTTAAGAGCTTCATCCTCCAATGCTTTTAATTCTAATCCTTGCAGAGTCTAAATTCATTGCTTGAATTAAAAGAGAGGGTCTCATTAATGCTAAAAAGCAGTGACCCAGATAGCACAGTGGACTAATATGGTAACCTTCAAAGCTTTATTTTCAAATCTGACTGTTCAGTCCAGTCGCTTCAATAGTCAATTAATTGATCAGTCAACCTGAGGCTATAAGTGCTATGAATCTAGATGTTATTACTTCATATGGGCCAGTTCTAACCTATACAGAATTCAACCGAGGACCATACTATATTCAGTATTCATCTAAACCCTATCTAGAATGAGCAAGGAATGATAAATAGAGTTTAATGAATTGATGTGTCTGCTGTAATAGCTAATAATTGTTTAATTTTGTCAAGTGCTCTCATAAGCATCAATATTTTGAAACATACACCATGCAAAACTGTTAGTGATATGTGCTTACATTTCATTAACGTGGAAAGAATACAAAATTTAATTAATCAGATTATGAGTACCAGAATGTACTGTTCACTTATGAAATGCCTTTTTTGGTTGTTACTTAAAACATTTTTGCTGATTTAAATTCTCAGGATTATTCTATGTTGGGAATAATGTATAGATCGGCAGGACATTCTGCAGTCTCAAGAAAGCAAAATACCTTTTGCTAGAAACATGTTTGTGGAAAATTATTCCTTTCCAATTTTCCTTTTGTAGATGCAAGATATACAGAGTACAGAAGGAGCTCAATATAGTTCCCACCCTCAGATGGCAGCCATGAGACCAAGGGTTCAGCCTGCAGATATTAGGCAGCCAGCAATGATACAGCATGGTCAGCTGACTACCATTAACCAATCACAGCTCAGTGCACAGCTTGGTTTGAATATGGCGGGAAACAATGTTCCCCATAACTCACCATCTCCACCTGGAAGCAAGTCTGCAACTCCTTCGCCATCCAGTTCAGTCCATGAAGATGAAGGGGATGATACCGCTAAGGTATGGTGAGACTGTTTCTTGGGAGCTACCGAATAAGATAGTCATTTACAAGTTTTACTTTGGTGTCTTCCTGCCTAAACTGTGGTAGGCAAAAGTTGTGAGTGAAAGTGGGAGCCACAGCAAGTGGCATGAGAGAGCACATACTGAAATGACTAAATAGTTTGCTTCTCCAAAACTACTTTGCAGTATCCAATTAATCCTTTGAAAAAAAAAGTTTTAATGCTAAAATAAATTCCATACATAAAGACTTTTAAGATTTGCAGAAGGGATTTTATGTGTGTGTGTGTGTGTGTGTGTGTGCATGCACGCGCACGCATGTGCACACACACACACGCGCGCGCACACACACACATAAATAAGAATGCTTACCAAATAAATATTGAATTTTGTAGCAGGAACCACAAATTATCCAATTCAAAAGAGACTTCAGAGATCATCTAATCCAATCCCTACCTGAATAAGAAATCCCATCCAAGCTATACCTAACAAGGGGCCATCCAGAATCAACTATCTCAGGAGGCAGCTACTTCCACCTTTAGGAAGCTCTCCTTGTTCAGAAGCTTTTTCTGACAAGGCCAAAAATATGTCTCCTGGAACTTCCATTTATTGCTTCTATATCTGCTTTCTGGGGCCAAACAGAATAAATTTAATCCCTCTTCCACATGACAACCCTTCAAATACTTGAACATAGTAATCATGCTCTGCCCCCAAATTTTCACTTCTTAAGGCTCAACATTATTAGTTTCTTCAGATAATTCTCATGTAGCATGTTCTTTTTTTTAAAAAAAATATTTGTTATTTTTAGTTTACAACATTCAGTTCCAAATTTTTTTGAGTTTTTTGGGTTCCAAATTTTCTCCCCCTCCCTGTCCTCCCCCCCAAAATGGCATGTAATCTGTTATAGGCTTTTCATATACCTCTACATTAAACTTATTTTCACAAGTCAAGTTGTAAAGAAGAATTATAACCAATGCGATGAACCATGAGAAAGAAGAAACAGAACCAAAAAAAAGAGAGCAAATAGTTTGCCTCAATCAGCATTCAGACTCTGTAATTCTTTCTCTGGACGTGCATAGCTTTTTCCATCATGAGTCTTTTGGAGTTGTCTTAGAACCTTGCATTGCTGAGAAGAGCCAAGTCTATCAAAGTTAGTCATCAGAGATACCATGTGCCTGAAGTCATGTATAATGTTTTCCTGGTTCCATGCAGCATGATGCTGTGGTCTTATGCCATTCTGGTTGCCCTCCTTTGGAAATCCCAGATTATCAAGACCTTTCCTAAAATAGGATTCCTAGAACTTGACATGATTTTCGATCTATGTATGACTAGGGCAGAATATAGCAGAATTCTCACTTCCCTATGGACCCTGTGATACCCTTAATGTAACCTAAAATCACATTAGCTTTTTGGATTGTCATATTGACTCATCGATTGATTCATCTTTAGTTTCTAGTCCACTGAAAGCACCAGATCTTTTTCAGACAAACTGCCTTGTGCTTTAGAAGTTGATTGTTTTTTGAGGTATAAGACTATATATTTCATTTTGTTGTTTTTGGCCCAATTTTCTACCCTGTTGTGATTGGGTTTCTTTTGGGGGGGAAGGGGAAATGGGTTTTTAACTTTGTCATTCAGTGAGTTCACTACCCCCAGCTTAGTGTCATGTGAAGCTTTGATAAGCATGCCATTTTTACTTTTAGTCACTGATAAAATTGTTTTTAAAAAACATAGCAACAAACACAGATCTGAAGGACATTCAACTAGGGCCTTCCTACAAACTAAATTAGACTATTAATAACCAGTCATTATTCAGACATTGAACCAATCTGGATGCATCTAATGGTCTACTGTCATCTATCCCATATCTCTCCATCAAAAGCCACATGAAGGACTTTATCAAATGCTTGGCAAAACTCTCTGTTTCCTAGAAAAGTATATCTCAGGGCTGTCCAACCTTAGGTTTTTATTGAAACAATAGACAATATATTTTGAATTTGTGAGAGCTCTGCAGTAGCTCAGCTTTGTTTACCAAAGCATTTATGTAAATTTCTATGCTTGTAGGCAGGGGCATAAAGACGCATGAGGCCTGCTGCCCACATTTTGGACCGCCCTGGTATATCTTAAGCTCTTTACAGTCACCCTCCATATTGTCTTAATATACTGATTTCACACTTTATGTTCTAGACAAACTGGTCTATTTGCTCTTTCCCATGGAGGACACTCATATTCTGCCTCCTTGGCTCTGTACAGGCCAGTCTCTGTCAGGAATGTTCTCCCACTTCACTTACCTCTGCCTCTTTTTTAAAAATTTTATTTTGTGTTTTATTTACCCCCAGTTACATGTAAAAACAATTTTGAATATTCATTCTTAAAACTTTGAGTTCCAAATTCTTTCCCTTCCTCCCTCACCACACCCCCTCTTTGAGAAGGCAAGCAATTTGATATAGGTTATACACGTTTAGTCATGCAAAACATTTCCTTTTTAGTCATGTTGTGAAAGAAAACATAAACCCCAAAAAAAAACCTCAAGAAAAATAAAGAAAATTTAAAAAGTGTGCTTCAATTTATTCAGACACCATCAGTTCTTTCTCTGAGGAAGGATAGCATTTTTCATCATAAGACCTTCAGAGTTGTCTTGGATTATTGTATTGCTGAGAATAGGTGTCATTCACAGCTGATCATCTTACAATATTGCTGTTACTTTTTACACAGTACATTTCACATCACATCAGCTCATATAAGTCTTTCCAGGTTTTACTGAAAGCATCCTACTCATTGTTTCTTATAACACATATTCTTTGTTTTTGTTTTTGTTTTTTTGAAGGGGGGAAGGCAGGGCAATTGGGGTCAAGTGACTTGCCCAAGGTCACACAGCTAGTACATGTGTCAAGTGTCTGAGGCCAAATTTGAACTCGGGTCCTCCTGACTCCAGGGCCGGTGCTCTACTCACTGCACCACCCAGCTGCCCCTATAACACATACTCTTAAAGTCCATCATAATCACATACCACAGTTTGTTCAGCCATTCCCCAATTGATGGGCATCCCCCAATTCCCAATTCTTTGCCACCAGAGAAGAGCTGCTATAACTATTTTTGTACATATAGGTACTTTTCTTTTTTGTTTTTTTTTTAATCTTTTGGAATACAGAGCTAGTAGTGATATTGCTAGGTCAAAGGGTGTGTGTGGTTTTATAGCCCTTCCAAATTGCTCTATGTCATGGTTGAATCAGTTCACAACTCCACCAACATTTGTCATTTACCTTTTCTGTCTTATTGGCCAATATAATAGCTATAAGGTAGTATCTCAGAATTGTTTTAATTTGTATTTCTCCAGTCAGTAGTGAATTAGAACATTTTATATGGCTACAGATAGCTTTGATTACTCCATCTGAAAACTGTTCACATCTTTTGATGATTTATCAATTGGGGAATGGCTCTTATTTTTATAAATTTGACTCAGTTATCTATATGTTTGAAAAATGAGGCCTTTATCAGAGAAAACTGCTTCAAAATTATTTTCATAGTTAGTATTGCTAACTGTATTTCCTCCCATCCTATTCCCCTCCCCCATTTATTCTGTTCTGTCTCCTTCCTTTTACCCTGCCCCTCCTCAAAAGTGTTTTACTTCTGACTATTCCCTCCCCCTATCTGCCCTCCCTTCTTTCAAAACTCCCTCAACCTCCTCCCCACCCCTGTTCTCTTATCCCCTAAACCTCCTATTTTTCCTATAGGGTAAGATCTCTATTCCCAGTTGAGTGCATATGTTATTCCCTCTTTGAGCCAATTCTGATGAGAATAAGGTTCACTCACTCTCCCTCACCTTCCTCCTCTTCCCCTCCACTATAAAAACTTTTTCTTGCCTCTTTTATGTGAGATACTTTACCCCATTCTACCTCTCCCTTTCTTTTTCTCCTGGTACATTCTTCTATCACCCCAAAATTTCATTTTTTATATGTCATTTCTTCATATTCAACTCACACCTGTGCCCTCTGTTTATACTCCTTCTAACTGCCCCGATAATGAGAAAGTTCTTATGGGTTACAAGTATCAATTTTCCCATGTAAAACGGTTTGACTGTATTAAGTCTCTTGCGGTTTCCCTTTCTCATTTACCTTTTTATGCTTCTCTTAAGTCTTATATTTAAAAGTCAAATTTTCTGTTCATCTCTGGTCTTTGCATCAAGAATGTTTGAAAGTCCTTTACTTCACTGAATGTCTGTTTTTTTCCCCTGAAGGATTTTACTCAGTTTTGCTGGGTACATGATTCTTGGTCCTAGTCCTAGGTCCTTTGCCATAAAGAATATCATATTCCAAGCTCACTGATTCTTTAATGTAGTAGCTAGTAAATCTTGTGTTATCCTACCTGTGGCTCCATGATGCTTGAATTATTTGTTTCTGGCTGCTTGCAATATTTTCTCCTTAACCTGGGAGCTCTGGAATTCGGATATAATATTCCTGGGAGTTTTCATTTGAGGATATCTTTAAGGAGGTGATCAGTGGATTCTTTCAATTTCTAGTTTACCCTCTGGTTCTAGAATATTGATGATTTCTTGAAAGATGATAGGCTCTTTCTTTGATCATGGCTTTCAGGTAGTCCAATAATTTTAAAATTTTCTCTTCTGGATCTATTTTCCAGGTCAGTTGCTTTTCCAATGAGATATTTCACATTTTTTTTATTTTTTTGGTTTTGTTTTATGGTTTCTTTATTTCTCATAAAGTCATTATCTTCCATTTGTTCCATTGTAATTTTTAAGGAATTATTTTCTTCAGTGAGCTTTTGTACCTCCTTTTCCATTTGACCAATTCTCCTTATTAGGGAGTTTTATCTTCAGTGAATTTTTGTGCTTCTTCTTCTGTTTGGCCAATTCTGCTTTTTCTACCTCTTTTACCATTTGGCCTAGTCTGTTTTTTCAAGTGTTATGTTTTCAGTATTTTTTTGTGTCTCCTTTACAAATCTGTTGACTAATTTTTCATGATTTTCTTGCATCACTCTATTTCTCTTCCCAATTTTTCCTCTACCCATCTTGATTTTCAAAATCCTATTTGAGCTCTTCTGTGTCCAGAGACCAATTCATATATTTCTCAGGGGCTTTAGACGTAGGAGTTTTGACTTTGTTGTCCTCTTCTGAGTGCATGTTTTAATCTCCCTTATCATCACAGTAACTTTCTGTAATCAGAATTTTTTTGTTTGCTTTTTTTATTTGCTTTTTTTCTTACCTATTTCTTGACTTTCAACTCTTTGTCAAAGTAAGGCTCTGCTTCCAGGGTGGAGGGCGCACTGTCCCAAGCTTCAGGAGTTTTGTGCAGCTATTCAGAGATATTTCTGGGGACCTGTAAGTTTTCAGTTCTTCCAAGATGATATGATCTAAGGAGAGGTATGTTTTCTTACTCTCCTGGCCTGTGCTTCAGTCTGTGAGCAACTACAAACACTCTTTTCTGTCCTGGAACTGTGAAGAGGGTCCCTGTTCCACTGTGGCAACTAGTTCTGGTCTGCTAGTGTTCCTCTTTGTCCTGGGACGGCCACTCAGGACTGTGACCCAGATCTGAGTATGGAGAAAGCTTACAGAGTCCTGCTCAAGTGCTAACAAAGAGACCACATAATTTTACAGAAATTGAAGTCAAGTAACATTGTTGTAAATTGAAAATTCTACTCTCTTCCCTTTTTTGAAAGAATAACAGTCATTTTGGAGAGCAATTTGGAACTATGCTCAAAGGGCTATTAAAATATTTGTACTCTTTGACACAGCAATACCACTTCTAGGGGTGTATCCCAAAGAGATCACACAAGTGGGAAAAGGACCCATATGTACAAAAATATTTATAGCTGCTCTTTTTGTAGTAGCAAAGAATTGGAAATCAAAGGGATGCCCATCAGTTGGGGAATGGCTGAACAAGTTGTGGTATATGAAGGTAATGGAATACTATTGTGCTATAAGAAATGGGGGTGATATGGACTTCATAATAACCTGGAAAAACCTACACAATATAATGCTGAGCAAGCGGAGCAGAACCAGGAGAACATTATACACAACCACAGATATATGGATTCTGTGATGACTACCCCTGATAGACTTTGCCCTTCTCAGCAATACAAGGTACAAAGACAGCTTAAAAGGACTCAAAATGGAGAGTGCCATATACATCCAGAGAAAGAACTATGGAGTCTGAATGCAGGTTGAGGTACTTTATGCTTGCCTTTTTTTTTCCTTTGTTTTTTTTTTCTCTTTTGTTTTTGTTTTTGAGGTTTTTTTTTTTTTTTGGTTCTGTTTCTTCCTTCTCATGATTCATTCCATTGGTCGTAATTCTTCTTTGCAACTTGACTATTGTGTAAAAAAGTTCAATGCGAAGTTATATGTAGAAGATATATTGGATTCCATGCCATCTTGGGGAGGGAGGGAAGAAAATCTGGAAATCAGAATTACGTAGAACTGAGTAATGGTTTTTTTTAAAATTTATTTAATATATTTAGTTTTCAGCATTGATTTTCACAAAAGTTTGAATTACAAATTTTTTCCCCATTTCTACCCTCCCCCCACTCCAAGATGGCGTATATTCTGGTTGCCCCATTCCCCAGTCAGCCCTCCCAACTGTCACCCCACTCCCTTCCCATCCCCCTTTCCCTTCTTCTCTTGTAGGGCAAGATAAATTTCTATGCGCCATTGCCTGTGTATCTTATTTCCTAGTTGCAGTTGCATGCAAAAACTTTTTTTTTGTTGTTGTTTTTGAACGTCTGTTTTTAAAACTTTGAGTTCCAAATTCTCTCCTCTCTTCCCTCCCCACCCACCCTCCCTAAGAAGGCAAGCAATTCAACATAGGCCACATGTATATCATTATGTAAAACCCTTCCACAATACTCATGTTGTGAAAGATTAACTATGTTTTGCTCCTTCCTACCCTATCTCCCTGTATTGAATTTTCTCCCTTGACCCTGTCCCTTTTCGAAAGTGTTTGTTTTTGATTACCTCCTCCCCCCTCTGCCCTCCCTTCTATCATCCCCCCTTTTTTATCTTCTTCCTCCTTCTTTCCTGTGGGGGAAGATACCCAATTGAGTGTGTATGGTCTTCCCTCCTCAGGTCAAATCCAATGAGAGCAAGATTTACTCATTCCCCCTCACCTGCCCCCTCTTCCCTTCCTACAGAACCACTTTTTCTTGCCACTTTTATGCTAGATAATTTACCCCATTCTATCTCTCCCTTTCTCCTTCTCTCAATATATTCCTCTCTTATACCTTAAATTGATTTTTTTTTAGATATCATCCCTTCATATTCAACTCACCCTGCGCCCTTTGTGTGTGTGTGTGTGTGTATACCTACATATATACATACATAGACACACACATAGGTATATATATGTATACACATATATATGTATATATATGCATATTCCTTTCAGCTACTATGATATTGAGGTCTCATGAATCATACACATCATCTTTCCATGTAGGAATGTAAACAAAACAGTTCAACTTTAGTAAGTCCATTATGATTTCTCTTTCTTGTTTACCTTTTCATGCTTCTCTTGATTCTTGTGTTTGAAAGTCAAATTTTCTATTCAGCTCTGGTGTTTTCACTGAGAAAGCTTCAAAGTCCTCTATTTTGTTGAAAGTCTATATTTTGCCTTGGAGCGTGATACTCAGTTTTGCTGGGTAGGTGATTCTTGGTTTTAATCCTAGCTCCATTGACCTCCGGAATATCATATTCCAAGCCCTTTGGTCCCTTAATGTGGAAGCTGCCAGATCCTGTGTTATCCTGATTGTTTTTCCACAATATTCAAATTGTTTCTTTCTGGCTGCTTGCAGCATTTTCTCCTTGACCTGGGAGCTCTGGAATTTGGCTACAATGTTCCTAGGAGTTTTCTTTTGGGGATCTATTTGAGGAGGCGATCTGTTGATTCTTTCAATTTCTATTTTACCCTCTGGCTCTAGAATATCAGGGCATTTCTCCTTGATAACTTCTTGAAAGATGATATCTAGGCTCTTTTTTTGATCATGGCTTTCAGGTAGTCCAATAATTTTTAAATTATCTCTCCTGGATCTATTTTCTAGGTCAGTGGTTTTTCCAAGGAGATATTTCACATTGTCTTCCATTTTTTCATTCCTTTGGTTCTGTTTTATAATATCCTGATTTCTCATCAAGTCACTAGCTTCCACTTGCTCCAATCTCATTTTTAAGGTAGTATTTTCCTCAGTGGTCTTTTGGACCTCCTTTTCCACTTGGCTAATTCTGCCTTTCAAGGCATTCTTCTCCTCATTGGCTTTTTGGAGCTCTTTTGCCATTTGAGTTAGTCTATTTTTTAAAGTGTTGTTTTCTTCAATATTTTTTTCAGTATTTTTTTGTGGTTTTCTTGCATCATTCTCACTTCTCGTCCCAATTTTTCTTCTACTTCTCTAACTTGCTTTTCCAAATCCTTTTGAGCTCTTCCACGGCCTGAGACCAGTTTATGTTTTTCTTGGAGGCTTTTGGTGTAGGCACTTTGACTTTGTTGACTTCTTCTGGCTGTATGTTTTGGTCTTCTTTGTCACCAAAGAAAGATTCCAAAGTCTGATACTGAATCTGGGTGCGTTTTCGCTGCCTGGCCATGTTCCCTGCCAATTTACTTGACCCTTGAGTTTTTCATCGGGGTATGACTGCTTGTAGAGCAAAGAGTACTTTGTTCCAAGTTTGAGGGGATACACCGTTGATTTCAGAGCTATTTCTATATAGCCAGCTCTGCCACCCCCGGTACTCCTCCTTCCTCAAGAGCCACCAACCCGGACCTGAGGCAAATCTTCAGCTGGCTCTTCACTCCTGCTCTGATCTGCCACTTAATTCCTCCCACCACATGGGCCTGGAGCCGGAAGTAACTGCAGCTGTAGTTCTGTAGCTGCACCTCCCCCGCTGCCCCTGGGGTGGTGGCCAAATGGCAAACTCTGTCCCCCACAGCTTTTCCCACTAACCTTCTCTGTGGTCTTTGGTGTTTGTGGGTTGAGAAGTCTGGTAACTGCCACAACTCACTGATTCAGGGTGCTAGGGCCTGTTCTGCCCAGCTCCTGGTCTGGCTGGTCCTGCTGCCTCCCACACTGAGCTCTTCTCCCCTCCACTCCATGGGCGATAGACCTTGTCCAGTGACCATCCAGGCTGTCCTGGGCTGGGTCCCTGCTTCCCTCTGCTGTTTTGTGGGTTCTGCAGTTCTACAATTTGTTCAGAGCCATTTTTTATAGGTTTTTGGAGGGACGTGATGGGGAGCTCACACAAGTCCCTGCTTTCCAGCCGCCATGTTGGCTCCACCCCCGGAAGTCTAGAACCAAGTATTGTAAACTAAAAATAAAAAATCTCAGAAAAAAGAATAACATTTTCACTTTCATCCAGACTTCTCCCAGAAAATCAAAGACAATGCTAGCATAATCAACAGTGTAGTATGCTACTTTATTTCATACTGCAGAGAATACCCCATAAAATCTGCCCCCAACCAATCTCATTTCTCATACCTTCACCAATACTCTATTACTAAAACCAATCACAAAGTTTCCAAATTCTGCTATAATATCATTCTACTTGATGTTTTTTAATGAACCCATTTAATGACATTCAGTGTTAGCAGGCCTGTATGTTTGTAGACATTTCTAGCTTTTCTAGGGGAGTGTGCTTAATAAGTGCTCTTTTGAATGACTAGTATTTTGATACCCATGGTGCACTTTCTTTGACAGTCAGTTCTCCAATTGTTTTGCTATTGAGGAAGAGATAAAAATAAGTAGAGATTAATATAAAGTATAAGAAATTTTAAACTATATGGCTTTAGAATATAATCTTAAGTGTGCAATCAAATATGAAGAAGCAGACTCCACCCTTTCATAATTTCTGATTTCTTTCCTGTTTTCACTAAAATAGTATATAGGTTAGAATGATAGATGTCATCATGGGTAATAAATAAACCAAGTATTCTGATATTTGGGGATATTGACAGTCCAAAATCTTAAATTATGGATTCAGTATCTTAAATATGATTATTAAGCAGTGTGGAAAATTCTACTGGCATCTCTCCAACATTTGTTGGAGCCAAAATGAAGCCCAAAAGCATCTTTTTCCCCCAATAATGTCAAAGAGCTCATTTCCCATGTATAATTACATCTCCTTACAAAATAACATCATCGAAAAATATTGCCTTTACCATTACAAACATGGCTATGATTTGTTTTGCTTTTTTCCTTTTTGGCACAAGGAAGGATTCTACTGGGGGCCCAGGGATAGAGAGAAGAAACAAGAGTTAAATGGGAAGTGAAAGTGATAGAACCACATGAAAAAGTATAAATAAAATATTCACAGAGAAAAAATTATATTGCGATGTAGCAATTATCTCTTTAAAGACCAATTTATGCATTTCTATTAGGTTTTTAATCTTAAGCCTTACTTTTGCTGAAATTGTGTAACTCTAAATCAGAAAAGCATTACTCTTTTACTAGTATATTTGTCCATTCTCCTCTATTAGTACAAAGCATGCGTTTGAATATTTTTTTTCTCTAAGACATTAGCTTTAGTCTGATCAAGTCTGTGTAGTTTTCTGTGTCTTGTTTCAATTCTCAGTTAAATTCATACCCCCATCCCATTTGTAGATTGAGTTTTTCACCTCCTTTCCCTGCTTAAAATTCACCAGTCCAAGTCTCTGCAGAAAATATGTGAGCATTCTGCTGGTAAAACCAGAATTCTTCCTTCACTAGGTAACTGGGATTGATCTGCCACCTTAGTTAAACCACCATTTAGAACTTGGCCACGGCGTGCACTGAAGAGAGACCCCAACACTATAAACTTTGTCTTTCCCCATGATACTTTTTCTTCTTCTTGAGAAGTTATACATTTTAGGTAAATGATTGCTTTTGAAAGGGCCACTAACCTCAGTTGATCTAGGTGGATAATTATGTACAAAAAGCCTGTCTTTAAGGAGATAAGAGATTGTTGTGGCAAAATGGGCACAACATAAGTAAAATAAATATCACCTTCCAAAATAGTGCTGAACACACCTTTCTTATTGTTATAAAGCTGCTTCAGTAGCGTTAGGCCATAGGCATCATTACAGAAAAGCATATGGATTGAACAAAAGTAAGCCTGTGCACTAAATGCTTATTTTTTTAAATCATATAATTCAGTGCTCATAATGCAGCTGATGCGTTAGAAAACTGAAAAGTTGCTGGCATTGGAAGCCTATTCATTTGGCAATGCCTTGCCTTTATCAATTGCCAGGCTAAGGATCTTTAAAATCCATGTGCTTCTGTTCTTTAATAGAGCCTTACCACTTATACAAAAGATCTTGTTCAAGGGATGTACAGAGGAGAGAAAACTCAATTTTCTAAACTGTGTGTATATAGCAAGGCAGCATGGAATAGTGGATAGAGAGCTAGTCTCAGAATCAAGAAGACCATTTTCCAAGGCCTGATTCTGACGCATACTAGATGTTAGTTATTTCGCCTCTCAGTGCCCCAGCAAGCTCTTTCTCAAATGTTATAGTACAGGACAATTGCCAGTCTGGAGTAGTTAAGGCAGTATCCTCACCAGGAATTCCCCCTATACAAATGAAGTCACAGATACAAAACAAAACAAAAAACCAAACAATTGAAGTTATATCTTACTTTTCAATCAACCAATCAACCATGCACATATCTGGTCCTCTGAATTTAAAGGTATATATAATCTCTGATTCATGCTTAAGATTTGGGGCTGATGAGGAGGTTGTGGAGTAGTCAGTAGAACACTGGACTAGGAGTGAGGAAAACTTGGCTTCCAGTCTTATCTCATACACTTAGTGGGTCTGTGACCTAGGCAAGTCATTTGATGGCTCTAAAAGGCCTCTCGGAATCCTTAACTGTAAAATGAAAGGTTGGATTCAGTGACCTCTAAGGTCCCTTTAAACTCTAAATCTATGATCCTGTGAGCCTATATTTAAAAATAAAAAAGGTCTGTACATTGACATCTCCCATTGGCATTTCTTATAATTTCATGGCCATTTTTATCTTTATTTTTGACTATTTCTTTTGTCAGTGGTTTTAAATCCATCCTCCCCATCTTCATTATCTTGCTGTCTTTCCTTATGCCTACAAACTCAAACCTACTCCATCCCTTATTAACAGAAAGAAACAAACCAAAAAATGCATTATTTGACCCTACTGTGTTCTCAGGCTATCATCTTATATCTCTTTTACTTTTCACAGCTGAACTCCTAGAAAAAGCTATTTACACTCATTTTTTAATGCTTCCTCTCTTCTCATTCATTTCTCAATCCTTTGCAGTCTGGCTTCTGACCTCATCACGTAACTGAAAGTTGTCTCTCCAAAGTTACCAATGATATTTTAATCTCTGGATTCCCTGGCCTTTATTCAGTCTTTATCTTTATTAAGTAATCTCTAACTCTTGACATTATTGGACATCTTTCCTCCTAGATATTTTCTCTTCCCGGGATTTCCGTGATACCATGCTCCCTAGTTATCTTCCTACCTGTCTGATTGCTTCTGATCAGTCTTCTTTGCTGGATCATCATCTATATCCTGCCCCTTAACTGTGGGCATGCTCCTTAAATGTAGTGGATAGAGCTGAACTTGGAATAACAAAGATTTGAGTTCAAATCACATATTTACTAACTGCAGTCCTGAGGAGGTCACTTTTAAATTCTTTGTGCCTCAGTTTCCTCATCTGTAAAATGAGTGATTTGTAATTGATGGCCTCCTAAGTCACTTTCAGCTCTAAATCTATGATGTTATGATAACATGAACTTAGCATGCAAGCAAATTCGTATTTTCATATCTCTAATTTCTCTAACATAAGGGACAACTGTACCAATTCTTCTCGAGGCTTATACATGGAGAACACAGTAATGAAGAAGTAGGCACTTGGGGAAATATCCTTCTTTAAAGAGAAGAAAATACCTTAATCAACCAATCAGTCATCAAACATTTATTATGTACCAGGCACTTTTCTAGACCACGGGATTTCAAAAACACTACCACCCCCCAATAAAATTAAATAAACCTTGTTTTCAAGGAACTTACATTATTGTTTTAAAGTTTGTTTTGTTATATGCTAGAATATTGTCGACAACCATGAATATTTTCACATGCAAAGAAACTCTGTCAATGGGGATGGTACTTGAAATCTTGAATACATAACATACAGCTTGTTCCTTTTACTATGTCTTAACTTTACTGTAGTTGTACCAAGATTGCCATACTTGTCTGTGCAATTAGCGAAGACCTGCTTTGTTCTCCTCTAAACAGTTTTCATTAATATTTTTTCTTTTTTCTCTTTTTTGTGTTTTTTGTATCCACCACTTCCCCCCACCTCTGCTAAATTAAAGCCCTCCCTTGTACCGAAAGTATATTACAGCAAAAACAAATTTATATTGGAAGATTGTAACTGGAAATGTAGGTCTCCTTCTGTACCTACAGTATATCACCTCTCTACCAAGAGGTGAGAAATACAGTTCATCATCAGTCTTCTTTTTTTCTCTTTTTATTTTTTCTTTCTTTTATATTTTTAAAATTTTATTTATTTTATTATGAACTTAAGAAATAAAGCAATCATTTCCATATGACAGTAGAAAAAAGATTATTGTACATGAAATTGCAAATTTATTATGTACAACTTGCTATTCCTTTTAAAATATATAGCAAAATTGTTATGTAAGTTTCTTTTTTCCCTTTTTTCTTCTTCCCCCACCCCACCCTAGAGATAGCTACCATTAGACACAAATATGTATATATATGTAAAGCTATTCTATACATACTTCTGTTTATTAAATCTTTCTCTGGATGCAGATAGCATCTTCCTTCATATGTCCTCTGTAGTTCATTTGGGCATTTATAATAGTGAAAATGACTTAGTCACTCAAAATTGTTCTTAAAACAATATTGTTTTACTGTATACATCATTCTCTTGCTCATTTTGCTGTTAGTTACTTTGTGCAAGTCTATCCATGTTTTTCTAAGATCACTGAGCTCATCATTTCTTAGTGTACAGTAGTATTTTGCTCTTAGTTATTTTGTGCAAGTCTATCCATGTTTTTCTAAAATCATTGAGCTCATCATTTCTTAGAGTACAGTAGTATTCCATCACAATCATATGCCAAGACTTTTTCAGCCGTTCCCCAATTGTTGGGCATCTCTGCAATTTCCAGTTCTTTGCCACCACAAAGAGAGCTTCTATAAATATTTTAAAACATATAGGTTTTTTTTACCCTTTTTCCCCTGGTCATCTTTGGAAATAGACCTAATATTGCTATTGCTGGGTCAAAGGGTATAGGTATTTTAATAATTCTTTGGCCATAATTCCAGATTGCTCTCCAAAATGGTTAGAATATGTCACAGTTCCACCAACAGTTAATTAGTATCCTGATTTTTCCACATCCCCTCCAATGTTTATCACTTTCCCTTTCAATCATTTTAGCCAATCTCTCAAGATTGCTTTAATTTGCATTTTTCAGACCAATAATGGTTTATAGCATTTTTTCATATAACTATAAATTGTTTTGATTTCATCATCAGCACACTGCCTTTGAGCATTTATCAACTGGGGAATGACTTATAGATTTGACAAAGTTCTTTATATATTTAAGATATGAAACATTTATCTGAGAATCTTTCTGTGAATTTTCCCCCAATTTTCTGCTTCCTTTCTGATCTTAACTGCATTTATTTTATTTGTACAAAAACTTTTTAATTTAATGTAATCAAAATTATCCATTTTATACCTCAGAGTGCTGTCTATCTCTTGTTTATTCATAAATTCACCTGTTCATAAGTCTGATGGGTAATATATTCCATGTTCTTCAGATTTTCTTGTAATATCTCTCTTCATATCTCAGCCATGTATGCATTTTCACCTTATCTTGGTAAATGATACTAGATATTGGTCTATACCCAATTTCTGTCAGACTGTTTTTAGTTTTCCCAACAATTTTTACCAAATAATAAATTCTTACCCCCTAAATTTAAATCTTTACACTTGTCAAGTACAAAGATACTATATTTATTTGCTGCTGTAAATTATATGTCTACTCTGTTCCATTGATCTACTTTTCTATTTCTTGGCCAGTACCAAATAGTTTTGATAATTACAGTTTTATAACATATTTAAGATCTGGTACTGCTAAACCTCCTTCCATATTTTTTTATTAGTTCCTTTGATATTCTTGACCTTTTATTCTTCCAAATGAATTTTGTTATTGTTTTTCCTAATTCAGTAAAAAAAAATTAAGTAATTTAGTTGGGATGGCATTGAATATATAAATTACTTTAGGTAAAATTGTCGTTTTTATTATGTTGGCCCTGCCTACTGATTAACAATATTTCTCCAATTATTTAAATCTGATTTTATTTATATGAAAAGTTTTTTGTAATTATGTTCATGTCATTTCTGGGTTTATTTTGGTAGATATATTCCCAGGGATTTTATACTGTCTAGAGTTATTTTAAATGGAGTATCTCTTACTATCTCTTCTTGCAGGGTTTTGTTTATGATATATAGGAATGCTGTCATTGTGAGTCTTCTAGAGGTAACAGTTGTTCGCTGCACCAGTCAGAGTTCTTAATCCTTTCAAAGTCCCTTTTCTTTGCAATTTTATCGTCATTTCAATAAATACTTTCCCTGGTTCTGCTTACTTCACTCTGCATCAGTTTATAAGAAGTTATCTTAGGTTTCTTTGAATTGATTCCTATCATTTTTAGGGCATGTAATATTCCACTACATTCCTAGGCTATAATTTTTTTAGTCATTATTCTATTGATATATGCCCCTTTTGTTTCCAATTCTTTGCAACAAAAGATGGTGATATATGTGCATATGGGTATGCACATGCATATATATATTTATGTATACATGTATGTGTGTGTGTGTGTGTGTATATATATATATATATATATGTATAGATATATATTTTTTTCTCTCTCACTCTCTTTAGCCTCTTTGGTATGTCTTTCTATTAGTGGTATTGCTGGTCAAAGGGCATAAATAGCTTAGTGACTTTTTGGGTATAGTTCTAAATTACTTTCTGGAACACTGGGGTCAATGTATAGCTCCAAGAGCTTGCACTCTTTTTAATAGGAGTAATATTTATTGTGCATGAGTGGGTAAAGCCAACATAACAAAAAATGGCAGTTTTACCTAACTAATCTGTGTATGCAATGCCAAAACAATTAAATTACAAAAAATTATCTGAGTTAGAAAAAAAAATAATAACAGTTCATTTGGAAGGACAGAGGGTCAGGAGCTTCAAGGAAACCAGGGTGGAAAGATGTGAAAGAACTAGATTAGACTTTAAACCATATTATAAGGTAAGAGCATTGTTAAAGTGTAAAATGGATAATTTTGATTATTTTAAATTAAAATTTTCTTGCATAAATAAAACCTATATAGCCAAGAGTAAGGAATGCAGAAAATTGGGAAGAAAACTTCCATAAACAATATCTCAGATGGGACATGATTGGGTTGGTAAAGAACTTTCACTCTTAGAGGAGAACTGTATCAATATATACAAACTGATTTTTGTAAATATTTCATGAACTCACCTCAAGGCAGTAGTAGTAAAGTTACTTTTTCTCTGACATTTCTAGCATTTCACTTTTGGGTAAAGAATTTATCTTTAATACTTCCTTTTAATTTGTGCCTCAACAGTTAAATTAGTGTGAGTGCTTATGTAATTCAAAAAACATTTATTGAGAGCCTATTCTATGCTACACATTGTAGCATGGGTGCAGGGAATTTAAAGACAAAAAAGTGAAACTGTCTCTACCTTCAAGATGTTTACTTTCTGTGTAGAGAGGAAAGGTGTCAACAGATAAGTAATAGGGAAATATAAAACAATTAGGGGAGTACGATATACTGGGAAAATAGGAAAAATTTTACTAAAACACAAGTGCAGTAGGTTAAGACTGAGCCTACAACAGAAACTCGAAAACTTTTTTTCACATTGGTTGAATTCAGTTACCCAAATCTTTGATGAATAGTTATCTGTAAATGTTTCCAAAAGCCACAAAACAAAATTCTTCTAGACTGTTTTCTTCCCAAGGACTTTATGCTTCTAGACATGGCCTAAGTACCATGTATATACTCACTTATCAAATTAGTGAAAACACAAGGAATGGAACTCCTATGCACAGTCTTCAGGCTTTTGGGCAAACTGGCCCAAGATAATCTTGCTCCCTCATATACAGGAGAAACCTGGATCCAACAATTTTTTAAGTAAATTTTTGTTTACATGGGCAAATTAAGGATTGAACAAGGAAATCTAGTAAATTTGATGTACATAGCTAGTCATGAAGTAATTGACTTAGAGCTAGACCCCCTCATTCACCCTTAAAGAAACTGGGGCCCAAAGAGGTTAAGTGACTTCCCAGGTTGTGAGTGTTAGAGACAGGAATTGAACCCAGGTCCTCTGACTTCATATCCAGTGTTCTCTTCCCACTGCATTCCACTCACCTCCTATTTTTTCATGCAAATTGTCTATCAACTGCTTACTTCAGTTGAAGATTATAGTCTCCGAGTGACTGCTTTAAGGTCATTGGAACTTAATGCTGAATTCTACTTAATAAAAGCCAAGATGTTTATCCATCAATTATTTTAATAACTTTGAAATATATACAAAACAGTCTGTGTGTATTTTTTTCTATAATTCATGTTTTTGCATAATGTAGTAGCTATTCTATGATTATAGTAATAAACATGACTGTGAGGGGGAAAAAACCAAAAGCTTACTAGATTCACCATAAGTTTGGTCTGATTTCCCATACTTCTGTGAATTTGTTCTCAAATGTGATAAATAAAATTTATCTCCCAAATTCTGAAATTCTCATATATTTTCAATTTATGGATGGCATAAGGAAATAAAGGGACAGTTTAAATAGTCAGTCCAAAGCATTTATTAGCAAAACCTTCACCAAGAGAAACACCATATCCACCAAAGTTCTGTTCTAGGTCTTGTATATGCAGTGGAGACTTTACAATATTTACTTTTTATGATAAGACTTATAAGTAGAGTTTGATGTTGTTTGTTCAGCCTATTATGCAGATGGCGCTTGATTAAAATCTATTTTAAACTACAGCGATTACTGCAAGATAGTGTGCATAAAACCGCTCTCCTAGCTCCATTAAAGGCTTGAGTACGGCTGCCGTTTATTTTAAATATGCTTATAGACATTTTCAACTTCTCCAGGGACATTTAGATATCAGTGAGGCACTTTCCTTGGGTCTTAACTCCTAGATGTTGTAGTCTTAAGATCTATTATGTGAGCAACACAGTAAGCACATGCTTTTTTAAAGTGAAAGATTATTGTTTTCTTGTGATAAATAAGTTAAATACATCACTATAATTAAGCAATAAGCCATGACAGGAGGTGGATTACTAAGAGCTAAGTACACCTCTAGGGATTTTGAGGAATAAATCTGTGCCTATCAGTAGGTTACAAAAATATGTGCGTTTGTGTTTGTGTGCATGTGTGCATGATTCATATATAAAAATCATTTTCTATGCCTTTTGCTTTAATTAATGGCGACATATCCATGGCTGATAGGAGTCAAAATTAAGGTCTCATCCTAACCACTTTCCGTGTTGCTAGCATTAATTTTTTGCTGTTTCTTGACAAGTTTTGTGTCTGTGTTGGCTTGTCATTCTAAGCCCTAGAAAAGCATCATGGAGAAGAATGTTAGAACTATTGGAATTCTGCATCCTTGGGGGGTGAGGTGGGGGGGAAACCTTCATATGCTTTCCTCTCTATTTTTAAGATCATTGTGACATAGCTTAAATTTGATTTCATAATTTCTCATCTTAAAACCCTGGCGACATTAGAAATTTTATGATTGGATATAGTGCTTAGAAATCCAAGCTTCTTTATAGACACAGACTCATTTGTTTCCATTCAAGTACATGGACTTCAGAAGTTGGCCAAAGCTCAAAATGATTGTTTAATGACTGATGATGCATCCATTTAGTTAATTTCAGACAAACCGTATCCATCCTTGTTGTGTTCATCTCAAATAAGGCATGATTAGAAAACCAACTATCATTCCAAAATATGATCAACAACTGGCCTATACAGTCATCCCAACCATAGTTATGCTCCTTCAAAATATAATATACACAATAATAAGCAACTTTATTTTTTACATACCAGAGTCTACAGAGCAGACCAGGCAAATCTCCCTGATTCTGGGATAAGCAACAATCACATTCACGGCAACAGACCATTGTTACATTCTCTACCATGCTGGAAAAATACCCCCCAGAAAGCCAGAAAATGGCCAGTTGCCTCATACTATCCTTATAGACTGCCTTAGCACTTAGACTCATCAGATCCCAAACCACAATGAGGTGGAACATTCTCGTTTCATAATATTAGACCTCAAGGCACAAAGATTATCCACCTAGTCAACTTGCTATGTACTTTGGTATCCTAAGTTCATGGAAAACTCAGGATTCACACACCCAAACCACTTTTGGTTCCTGGTTATTTCTATTTCTTTTAGACTTCATTGCCTTTCCTATTTGACAAAAGAGGAAAATCAGACCTTAATGTTGGCTCATGTTCTTTAATTTGTGCCCTATGTCCTTCATTGGTAATACATGTGTTGTAAGGTACTTAAGTCTCTCCTTAAAGAACTTGGAGAGAATGAATTTGCAATGACTTCAGAATGTAGTTCTTTCAGCTCAACTGAATAGATATTGATGAAGTGCCCATGTTGGTAGGCACTGGGCGAGCTATCACATAGCTGGACATGATTTCTGTGATCGTTTAGTCCCATCTCCATTGGACTAGAACAGGTAAACATCCAACTTCCTGTTTAAGACCACCAGGGATAAGGAAATCTTTACCTTCTGAAGTTGCCCATCCTACTTTGCTGGGCCATTCTTCCTCAGATCAAGCAGAAATCTACTGCTCTTCCATTTCCACTCATTGCTTCTGTTCCATATTCTAGATAAAGAAGAATAAGTGTGAGTCAGTTAGTGACTGACTTTGACTTAAAGACAGCTAACATGGCTCTACTAAGTCTTCTTTTCTCCAGGCTAATGGCCCTATTTCCTTCAACAAATTCTTTTATGGCATGGCCTCAAGGCCTCTCACTATTTGGATTACTGACTAGAAGTACATTAGTCTGTAAAAGTCCTTCATAAATTGTGGCACCTTGCCCTGAAAATAATCCACCAAATACGGTCTTACTAAGGCTGAATAAAAAAGATTGCCACCTTCCTTATTCAGGATATTGTGTTTATATTAACTCAACTTAAGAGTGAATTATCTCTTTTGACTATTGTGATCACACCATTTACTTTATTAGGTTTGTATTTCATCAAAAGCCACAGGCCTTTTCCATATGAAGTATTATCTAGCCTACTCCCAAACACATACACATACTTATGTAGTTAATTTTTTGAACCCATGTAGGAATTTACATTTGTCCTGTTAAAATTACATCTTATTAGATTAGGCTGATCTTTCTAACCTGTCTTTATCTAGCTTACAGTCTAATACTTACCCAGAATACAAAAATCTATATAAAGTTCACTTTCTTGAATAATAAGCAAATCCATTATTTTATACAGATTGTCAAAACTTGATATTTTGGTTAGCAAATATTCCATCATTTAATTATTACAAAGTCTTAATATGGATCATATTCACTTTGAATGGGCACAGCAGCTAGGCTAAAGTCTGCCATACCATCAGTGAAGACAGTATTTGTTATGGAGATTAATACTGTAAAGAGGAAGGTAAGGTTGGCAGAGATTATTAAACAATGTAAAATAACTATTATCATGCACATTAGCCCTTACTTATTGAGAGTTTAGTCTCTTATCACAAGCATTTCCTTATTCAGAAGAGTTTAATATCCACAAACTTAAGGGATTTCACTTCATATTTCCTCCTTTGTTTAACTCAGAAAAACATTTTATAAAAATGGATCTGATACTAATACGTACGTACATAGAATGTGAACACTTTGCCCTACTCTTCCTATTTCTTGGCCAATTTTCTTTCCATTAAAAAAAATCCCTAAACACCAATGATTCCTTTAAAAAAAATTACTTTTGATGAGGACCATCGTCAAAAGTCTTTGAAAGTCTAACTAAATTATGTCTTCTATTTCCCTCATATTAGAGCTTTGTTGATCCTTCAAAGAACTATGGTAAATTAGTTAGGAATAATTTCCCTTTCAGAATCCATGTCATTTGCCTAAATATTCAGAGATTCTTAGGCAGATGATAAATTCCATTAGCTTGCCCAGTATGAACTCCAAAGTCTATAGTTTCCAGGTTTCCTCTGACAGCTCTTATATAGATGAGAATACTAAAGAAACACTGCCAGTCCTCTTACCCAGTAGCTGTTAAAACACAGGCATTTGTTTAAGCTGCAATTTATATTTTTTCACTTAAGTTCTATCCAGCGGATATAATTGGGTTTTGGTTACATGTCTTATGTCAATTAAGTAGATCCTGTATATTTAGCACACTTGGATCTAGCACATCCAACTCTCTACTCCAAAAGTTAGCAGTTACTGAAAGGTCATTTGAGAGTTGAAATTCTTTGCTTTATTAGCTCTCTTTTCCCCCTGTTAGCGTGACCCTGGGAATACAGACTAACTTGAATGCTTTATGATGTAAGCATTTGCTACAGCTACTTTTATCACTCCATATATGGCTTGCACAGGGAGCAGTATGCATTTAGATCCCAGCTCAATTTTGTTGATGCCTAGAAGGATTTGTACACCCCCTGCCATTATGTGTACCTGTGCCTTCTCACCTCCCTCTCTACCTATACCATTTGTCCCAGCCATATCTCTTTAAGATCAAATTCCTTTGCCAAAATGGAATGTCTAGCCAATTAGTGAACTCTACTTATCTATGTAATTCAGGTCCTCCATAAGTACAATTAAAATGTGCTTCCCCTTAAACATAAAATTCACATCCATAGTATCTACTATTTATCTATTACCTTTGATATACTTCCTAATTGAAAGTCCTTATGTGACAAGCAAGGGTCCCACACCAAAAGAGAATCAGTTGTAGAGTCTGAGGTTTGAATTCTGACTCTATTGCTGAATCTACCTGTGTGATCTCAGACAAGTTACTTAACATCACTGGGTATCAGTTTCTTCATATAAAATTAGTGATTGGATTAGATGACCTGTACTGTCTTTGTCAGTTCTGTATTGATGATCTTTTGATCCATCCTAGAAGCCTCAGCAAGCTCAAGTCAAATGATTCATTAAACCCTTTTTGCTATAGACTTTTGATTATTGAGGAAATTGTTTTTTTTTTTCGCACTATCATCATGGGATGTCTCCATTGTTTCTCTAATTGATTTATTTCATTTCACATATTTAAAGAAACCCTTATTATTGGCTTTTCATTCTTTCAGATGAGCCATGCCACCAGTTAGTCTGAACAAGTGAAGTTTTTGTTGTTTATGTAATGTGAGTCTCTGGTATAGTAATCACAAATGTAAAGTTTCAATACTTTAAGGATGTATGATTGCAATGGCATGGGTGTTCTCTCCATGCTTTAGTAGATGGTTTCCCAAGCTTGTCTGCCCTCCTCCTTCCCCCAAAAAATCATCTCATGGCAGCCAATATTTGAGTAATGAACTAGCTAGGTTGCTCCACAGACAATAAACCAGTAGTCCATTTCTAGGACTTATACTTTCTAGCGTCCTAGAAATTGACAGAATTCTCACTCTGTTGGCATAATGATCAAAAATGCAGAGTTCTTCTTACATCCTGATGAAGAACTAGAAGGCATGGGAATGGAAGGACAAACCTCTAAAACATGAGGATTCTTTCTGAAGATTCAGACACTGTTAAAAACTGTTCAGAAAGCTTCCCGAGTCTGCGTAAATCAGTGCATTAACATGTGATTGACCCAACCACCAAGTAATTGTCATGATTACTATCAAACTATCTTTACTATCGTGAAAAAAGAGGAATAGCTGGGTCAATATAATAGGGTAATAATTCTATAAAGACAATCAAAAATTATTTTTAAAGACTTGTTATGTAAGCTGTGAGGGACTGAGTCATAGCTTACATGAGATATCAAGTTTTATATGAGCCCAGAGCTACAAATAAAAATGCTACTTAGGATTGTGCATGTACGTCTGTTAACCTAAATGAGAAACAGCAATTTGGTTTGGCCCATGCTTTAGTGGGCCCCTCTGTAATTCTACTATGATCCTATTCCAGATAAATGGTGGAGAGAAAAGGCCTGCTTCTGATATGGGAAAGAAACCAAAAACTCCCAAAAAGAAGAAGAAGAAGGACCCTAACGAGCCTCAAAAACCTGTGTCTGCCTATGCATTATTCTTCCGAGATACCCAGGCAGCCATCAAAGGCCAAAATCCAAATGCTACATTTGGTGAAGTCTCTAAAATTGTGGCCTCAATGTGGGATGGTTTAGGAGAAGAGCAGAAACAGGTAAGAAATGTTACAAAAGGAAGTGGGTGTTAACTTGATTGTAGAAATTGGGTAAGCTGCAAAGAAATAGCTTCTAAGTGCTTTGAATGGCTTCTTCAGTGGCTGGAATGAATGAGAGAAAATGGGCTACATCAAAGCGCACTTAAGGAGACTTTCATATAATTTTATACCACTTTATTGCTCTACTATATGTTCCTTTCTTTGTTTCAAGGTTTATATAATGCAGTTACTTTTGAAAGGGACTTTACATGCCTTAGCCAGCAACTCCCTAGAGTTGCTGGTGTGTTCATAAAGACTAAAAAATCCTCAGGGTGTTTTGAAAACTGTCCACACCTCTCTTCAGCACTTACTGTTTACTCATTTGTCATCAAAACTCAGTTTTACTCTTTGCTAAATTAACTTAAGGCTTAAGTTCTTCTATCCTCAGCCACTCCCTAAAGACCACCAAAATATGTTACCCAAACCCTTCTAGAACATAGTCCATGTTGGGTTTAGTGGGAACATATGTGCAATTTGCTTCTTCATTTAATGTATCCCAATAGTATCACCAAATACTGAACTGGGGAAGACCAAGTGAGAGACTGCTTCTGAGCCATGTCCTGAGGTGTTTCAGGAGTCCTTAGGGGATAATGGGGAATCAGTTTCCGAGGTGGTCCTCGGAATCACTACCCTCCCTTGACTGTGACCCAGTTTTACCCCATTTTTCTGAACTTCGAACACATTTACCGTGGTCCATCAATGACCAGACAAATTAGCATTCTCATTTAAATAATGGAACAGCTAGCATGAGATTTATGTACAATGAGGGGGAACACACTGGTCATTGAAATGCTTAAATATCTATAGCTTGAGGATTTGGAGAATATGAATATCTTCTTAATGATGAGTTACTCCCACATTTGGTGGCTTTGCCTCTTAGTTGATTTGTAGAGTACTATATCTCTTTTTATCAGGTTCTTAAACAGAGAATCTTGTCAGGTGAAACAGAATCTTAGAGTCTAAAAATGCCTGTATATTGTGAAAATTAACTCAGTTGTGGGTTTTCCTAAAGTAGAAACTTCTGCTGACGTCACACAAAGAACCTTCTCCACCAACCCTCTTTTGTGTTTTAGAGACGTAGGGGCTACAAATGTTGATTTAGCCTGTGAGAGATATGTATCTCAAAGGGTCCCTTTGATGAAATAAGAAGAGGGCTGTGCCACTAAGTCATAAGCTGCCCCAGAGTTCCATTAATGGAGAGGAAAATACCCCATAAGACAAACCTCTTAAGCATGTTACTTAAGCCAAGGTCAGAGGCAATGTAGATATTGCTTAAATAAGAAATTAATCGAATAAGTTAAATACGTTATTGCCCTACGTTCTTCAAAGTAGTGCTCCAATTTCTGACCAAATTTCTGTCTTACTGGGCAATATTCAGAAATCAGAATGGTTATAGACAAATAATGTTCAAAGTGCCTTCAAAGAGTTCCCTTAGGCTGTTCTCCTGTGGTGTCGATGTATGTAATAAAATAATGGTGTAGGAGATAGGTTGCTGGACTTTGGAACAAGGAGTCTTCAGTTCATGTCCCATCTGACACTGTCACCATGGGCAAGATACTTAGCCTCTCTAAGCCTCAGTTTCCTCAGCTTTAAAATTAAGAGGTTGGACTTGAAATGGCCTCTAAGGTTTCTTCCATCTCTAAATGTGTGATCTTATGTTTCCGTAAAGAACTAGTCACTTTGCAATTTAAAACATAAACTAAAAAACTCGAACTCTAGCTAATTCTCCTCTTTCTAACAGTAGTGCCATTTTTCAATTTTGGTAAGGCTGTTTGGGTTTTCTTGAGTCCGAAGAGGAAGAAAAGAGATGACAGGTGGCCTTCAGGAGGTCATTTTGCCCTAAGAGATTCATAAACCAAAAGATTATCCATTATCATGTTCCAACTCTACTCTTATGCTAAAATAAACTGCAGCAACATTGACTTTCAGAAGGAAGTTAAGCCTTCCCAGTGTAGACATTCACTAAATGACAAAGACATAGAGCAATGTTAAAGGCCTCTTCATAAAATCTTCACAGGCTTCTAGATGGAGAGCTGGAAAGACTGCATTGTTTTCATACATGTATGATAACATAGCTTGCTGTTTTAACAACCCAGCTAGCAGCTTCGGTCGGGGCACAAGATCCCTCCCCCACAGCCGGCACCCAGGGGGCTGCCGGGAAAGCACAGGTTCTTTTTATCTGCTTAAACAAGGAAAGCACGGTGAAGGGGTTGATCAGCTTACTTTAATCCAGCATTCAGTTTGCATACAGACAACAATCATTTAGTTCAGGGGAAAACGCCAGCATTCAGTTAGCATTCATTTAGTTCAGGGGAGCATACAGACAAGCATCAAGAGACAGACCAAATACAGATTCATTGACTTACTTCAGGGGAAGAAACCAGCACCCTGAGGTTCAAAACATTCATTTAGTTCAGCGGAAAAAACAAACCAGCACCCTGAACCTCAAAACCAAAATACAAACAAATTACAAATATCAACAGACAGACCCAATACAATTCATAGTTACCAACATCTGGGCTCGGCCCGAGAGCAAGGGCTGGCCCAGAGTCACGCTTGCTTGCCACTGCTCCCCACACCAACCAGAAAAGGAAAAAGAGAGCTTCAAGCTGTCCTCTCCCCTCTTATAGAGTTTTTGACATCATCAAGTGCCGCCTCAATGACCAGGGCCGATTGGTTCTTGACTTGGCCCCTCCCCCTAGCGTAGACCAGGTTCTGGAGCTAACACCTCCCCTCAGCCAGCCCCATGACTCATCACACAGGAAATTGTCTGCTTCCTGACATGCTCTTTGGGCTTCCTGCCCCGGAAGAGCAAGCCACAGTGTCCAGAGGCTCAATGAGGTAAGCTGAGTCATTCAAAGAAAACAAAGGCCATTCTGGTTACACTTGCTCCACATTCTTTCTTGTATTTACTTTCTCATTCATTTTTAAGTTACATATAATTAGACTGCCTTTTGTCTCTATCTTACTAGAGCTTGCTTTGGAGCATCCAGCTCAGAAATAAAAATTGAACTGTTCTATTACTTAGATGGCACGACACAGTAGGTATTGTGAAGCAAAAGCCTTTGCCAGAGCCCAGTTGGTAACTGGGTGTCAAGTGTTGCATGGGGGAGGAAAATAGATACGAGAAATGGGATTTCTTATGCTTTTTATTCTCTTTTAGAAAAAGCATCCTAAGACACGAGTACTGAGACAAGGGATTAGCAGAAACTCCAATCCGTATCTCCAAATAGGAGACTGTTTTTATGTTACTGCCGACCTCCCAGCACTGTTGGAGGAGGAAAATGCTTGGTGAACTTTAAAGCACCAAGGAAATGAGAATTCTTATGACAGACACCTTGGCATTGTTTTTATTTATTTATCTTCATTAAAATGTCCAAATGCTCCCATTTCCTCCTGGCAGAGGGGCTTGCTTAAATAGGGATGGTGAGATTTTCCTGAAAGGGACAATAACTGTCTTTTTCACGACTATAGAAAACACTACAAATAGGCCCAACCCATCCCAGGAACAGAATGAGGTCAAGGAGATGAAACCAGTTCATAATTCCTAGAAGCAGTATCTGGCATGTGGAGGACCAGGGCTCTGTTCTCAGGAGACAGCCCTGCTGGAGCTTGAAAGGACTCCCAACAAAGTAAAAGCACTTGCCTAGTTTTTACATTTTAGCATCATGAGAATTTCAGCAAAATATCCATAAGTGTTATTATGGTGTATTACCACCTGTTCATTCCCTTTATGTTGACTCACTGTGCCAGCATAATGTAATATCTGTGTTTCAAACTAAATTAATTCTACTTCGCCCTCGTTTAATATTCAAATTGGAGAGCATACATACTGTTATTTATTTTTAAAGGAATGTCGCTGGAGCAGATTAGAGGCAGGCTGTTAAGCTCCAAAATTTAGGACAAATGTGCATGTTAGAAAACAAAGCCACATGATGCAATTGGCATCGTGCAGGCAGCTGGTTCAAATGGGAGGCTAGGATTCCATGGACTGCAATTGTGCACAACTCCTGTTGTCCTAATAGCCCACAATTACGAACAGCTACAAATGTAAACACAAACTGGGAAAAATGGACAAAATTATTGATGACTTATTGGGGGCTTAGAAAATTACAATATTTAAGAAAAACTAGCTATTAGGGAGATTACAGTTGAATGTTTTCTTGACTATACATGAGAGCATGACTAATAGAGTTGCCATGTGTTTATATCACATGCTCCCTCATTGGGGACTGTGGGAGGGAAAAAGAAGCCATGGAGAATGGCAGGTCTTTATTTTCAGGATCTGTGGTGAATGAAAGACGAGAGAGAGAGAGAGAGAGAGACAGACAGACAGACAGACAGACAGACAGAGAAAGAGAGAGAGATGGATGTGGGTCACTGTGAAGTTCTATATAAAGAAAGAATTCAAAGGAGTGCAGAAAGAAGAGATCAAATCTTCTGAGGGACACAATACCACATATATACATACACACACACAATCCTTTTCCCAAAGCCACTTAAAAAAATGCACCTATCAGAAATATCTTCATTTTAATACCTTAGAAAATGGTGCTGACTCTGGAGTGGGAACAGAATCGTGTTGGGGATTCCAACTGGAAGTTTTAAATGCTAATGAATCGTAAGACAATAGATAGCGCTCATTTCAGTAAGCTAGTATGTTGTCTATTTTTTTTTTAAAGAAGGCACCAGATGGGGAAAGTAATATAAAACAAGTTATCAGTGTGATGTTGTTCTTTGCTACTTATTTTTCACTGACTAGAAACTATAGAGGGAAAAATAGAAACTTAACTATGTCCCATCTTTTGTATTAGTCTCATTGGATTTCCAGCAATCCTCAGCATCCTTTTTTTAAATGAGGTTCCGGTTAAATCTTCTGTCTATCTAAGTATTCTTGAATTCTTTTCTACTGCTCATCTCAATATAGATCCCATGTGCACTGGCTACTGTGAAGCTCAAAGTAAGCCTATTAAATAAGAGTCTCTCTGGCTTTAAAGCAGACAGGAATGGTCCAAATAGCTATAAAGGGCGCTCGGGTCATTTTCAGCCAAGTCAAAGCAGCTCTTAAATGGAAAAGGAAAGTCACTTTAAATCAGAACCAGATGTAAATGTACTAAATGAACCTTAAGTTCCTAATTGGAGACACAGTAAGGCTGTAATACATTTAGCAAATTACAAACAAAATGTTCTTGTTTACATTACGTTAAATGGCTTTAAAGCTTCAGCCAAAGAGCTAAATAAACATGCTGTTATGCTAAAAATGGAATGGAATGCCTGTTCAGAGTTTGGTATATTCAGAAGGGACAACAACCTGCGTGTGTTTATGTGTATGTATATATGTGTACGTGTACAAGAGGGAGAGAGGCAGAGAGACAGACAGAGAGACAGAGAGAAGATATTTACTTAAAAATGCTAGACCTTGTGGTAGAAAAGGAAGATAGATTTACCTCGGGCTCCAGAATTTAATGATCGGCAAGCACTTGCAAGGCAAGTATTGGAGTACTGTAACATATGCCTTCTTTCAGGCTGCATAATTCATATCCAGCAATATTAGCCATAGAGGTTCAGCTCACTAGCAACACCTCATTATTTTATCCCTCAGTATTTATTCCTATGTTTGACGCCTCATGAAATTACTGTTAATGTGTTTATATAAGGGCAGATCTGACACAAGTGGGAAGAATTTAATTTCCCACTCATTCTTTCCTGCTGATGTGTCCTCTTCCCCTGGTAGAAGTGGCAAGTGTAAATAGTTAATTTGCTTCAATTATGAGCCTGTCCTGCTAAATTAGAAGCAGCAGGGATATGAAGAGCCAGAATTATACTTATGAGGCAGCTGACAAATCCTCTGAGCCCACAAAATCAAATCATTTACTCCTCATTGGTGCTCAAACACCCACCAGATAAATGATGCCATTTATCCTTTATCATCTCATGGAACTTAGATTTTATGTCACCAGTACTTACATTACCTAAAGGCCTGTTATATTCTAGAATTCACACATGGACTTCTCTTGCCCTTCCTATTAAAACTCCCTTGCATAATGGGTATTCTCTACTGAGGTCCTCCATTGAAGTTTCATTGTAGTACAGAAACAGATGTGGAACTCCTAACATCAATGCCCCTTGAGTGCAATCTTTAATCAGTCCTACCAGGTCAATCCCATAAACATTTATTGAGCACTGACTTTGTACAAGACACTGTGGCAGGTGCTAAGGATAAAAAGTCAAAAGGGAAAAAGTTCAGCCTTCAAGGAACTTACCTTCTACTTTGACAAACTGGAAGGACTCCACTTGTGGGCCTAGCAATGGACTGTGTCTTATCATTGGCTCCTAGTCCAGCTAGTTTCAGAGAGACTCATCACTAAAAGATTGGCAACCATGTTTTTCAACCTCAACAAATCCCAAAGACTACCTACTCAAGTGGAAGGGTTGTAAGCAATATTGGGCAGATGAAAGACCCATACCAATGATTATGGACTCTTTTGAAAAAGTTTATATCTCTACTATGACTATATTGAAGTCATATCAGTGTAGGATAATACTGAGTAAATGTACTTTGTGCCATTCTAAAACTAGTAATAAGTAATTTTTTAATTAAGCAAACATTATTATATTAAAATATCATGCATATTTCATTTCTGTGTTTCAGGTATTCTGTACATGCACATAAGTATTTGCACGCCAAATAGATTCACCATGATAACAGCTGCATGCTGTTTGTTAATGCAAACAATTCCTACATTGTTATCAATAGTAATTCTTCTAAAGTAATGGCACGTTCGAGTTGATCTCACATGAAATGTAGTCATGAACATTTGTATATGAGGTGAATTTTGTGTATCAAATCTCCTTATTCCATTGATTTCCACTTTAATTTAGGCTGTGTTTCTATAGACGGAAAAGAAAATGACAACACACTGTTTTGAAAAATACCTTGTTTATAGCAACATTCTTCCTTTGTCCGTGTATGTATTTCTGTGTCCCTTTTACAACTTCCACTCCAAAAAATTCTATAGAAAATCAGAGTAGGAAAAAAATCTGTGTAGGCAGAGGTGATTGGATGGTTGAGCAGACAGTGAGGAAAGAGGAGGACATTTTAAGGAAAGGAAGGGAAATAGCAAAAATCAACAAGTATTTATTAAGTTTCTACTGTAGTATGTGCCAGCCTGAGTAAATGCATAGGAGTGAGGCAGTTCATGTAACAATGAAGAAATTAATTAACCTGATTCAAGTAAAGAGTTTTAGTTGGAATGTTTGGTTGGATGGCAAAGGTGAATGCAGAGGGTCCTGATGGGAGGAGGAGTTTGGACTTCACATTTGCATTATCTTGAAAACTCATGTAAAACCACACACATATTAAAATATTATGTTCAGTCATCTCCAACTCTTCGTGACCCCATTTGGGGTTTTCTTGGCAAAAATACTGGATTTGCCATTTCCCTTTCCAGATCATTTTACAGATGAGGAAACTGAGGCAAACAGAACTTGCCCAGGGTCACATAGCTAGTAAGTTGCTGAGGCTGAATTTGAACTCATGGGTCTTCCTGACTTTCAGGCCTGGTGCTCTGTTCACTGCACCACCTAGCTGCTCATAGTAAAATACAGCCCATGGTTAATTTTTAATTTGCTGGACACTTTCATTGACTCCATGGGGTTTAAATGTCTAATCAGCCACACAGGTAATGTCATTACTTCAGGTATTTAGCAAAGACTCCTAACTAGAAGAGCTAAGTGGGAATGTATTTAAAGACAGCAAAGACAGTGTATGACATCTTTCATTTCCATTTAAAGTTAAAGGTACTGCTGTGGCTTTAAGTGCAGTTGCCAAACTGCCAATAAATACTTGTTGCTTCTAATGACTAATTGATAACCGAGAGAGTCTAATAGGCTTCTTACCTGAGAAGACCATTTGCGGTGCTAGAAGAACCAGCAGGAATCTTCTGCAGCTCTGCAGGACGGCAAATAGGAGTGGACCTCCTGCTAAGTGTACTCAAAGTGAGAAATCAGACACTTGTCTTGGATAACTGCTGCACTTTATCAAACTTGGAAATGGGAATTTTCATGGCATATGCTCGAAGTGAGATATATGCAATCATCGTGTTGCTAATGATACATTGACCTTTTCAAAATATAAGGCAAGCCCTTTGATATAGATTGTACATGCAGAGTCATGCAAAACATTTGCATATTAGCCATATTGCAAAAGAGCATGCAGACCCAAAAAAATACCCTAGAAAATAAAGTCTAAAAAATTATGCTTCAATCTGCATTCACACTCTATCAGTTCTTTCTCTGGAGATAGATAGCATTTTTCATCAGAATTTTCTTGTATCATATTACTGAGAATAGCTAAGGCACGTATGGTTGATCATTGTACAATATTGCTATTATGTATATGGATACAATGATCTCCTGGTTCTGCTCACTTTACTTTGCATCAGTTCATGTCTTCCCAGGTTTTTCTGAAATCATCATTTCTTATAGCACAACAGTATTCCATCACAATCATATACCACAACTTGTTCAGTCATTCCCCAATTGTTGGGTATCCCTTTGGCACCACAAAAAGAGCCACTATGAATATTTGTTCATATAAGACATTTTCTTTTTTCTTTGATCTTTGGGATTCAGACCTAGTAGTGGTATTGCTGGATCAAAAGGAATGCAAAAGTTTTATAGCTCTTTGGGCATAGTTCCAAATTGTTCTCCAAAATGGTTGGATGAGTTCACAACTCCACCAAGTGTGTATTAGTGTTCTAATTTTTCCACATCCCCTCTGAAATTTTACTCTTCTGTCATATTAGCCAATCTGATAGGTATGGAGTGATACCTCAGAGCTGTTTTAATTTGCATTTCTCTAATCAATAGTGATTCAGAGCATTTTTACATATACCTAGAGATAATTTAGGTTTCTTCTTCCAAAAACTGCCTACTCATATCCTTTGACCACTTATCAAATGAGGAATGGCCAAAGACCCAATTTTCAAAGAAAAAATGTAAATTTTCCTACAAAGTATTGTCACAGAAACAACATAATTGGTAAAGGAGGCAAGAAGTTAACAATTGCTGCCCTCAGCTCAAAAAGGACGTTAGTCTCTGTTCCACTCTGAGGCTGCTGGTAGGAAATATGTTAAAGCATGGAGAACTAAAGCCCTTTATGTTGGCATTTCTAAATTGACCCTTATACTGTGGCTGTAGAGCTGGTTATGTACACAAGAGGGGAAGTAGAAGATCCAGGCAAGACTTCTATAAAACAGAGCAGTACAGTTATGGAAAGTCTGGTTCCTTGGGTTACTTTCTTTGGATGTCTGGCTTGGTGTCATCTGTGGTGTGTATGTCCCAAGAAAAATTTTGCACATTGGGCTGTGTTGTAAATTGTTTGAGTTCTAGGGCAAAGAGTACAAAATGATGCTTCTGTGTTCGCAGGTCAGTTGCACTTTTGACAGTACCTTCAAAACTTTTCTTAATTCTCTCTGTCAAAGATTGTTTATCCTTGCAGTCACTGTTTGGGAAGACTCCCTACTACTAAACCTGTGTTCCTCTAGTTACTCCTGCAGCATTTCTATTAAAATGCCATGTTTAAATCTACATAACTCTATTTAAAAATTCTTTGTGTGGATCTCACTGTCAGATGAGTGGAATAGAGGGATAATTCATGGGAATATATCACTTTCTATTCTGTCGTACTTAGGCTAGGCCACCTTCACAACTAGAGTGTGGCAGTCGAGCCCTTCCACATGTCTCAGAAGACTGTCATTACAGAGGAGCTCCATGCTGGTCCTAGAGTCAGGAAGACAAGTTCAGATTCACCTTAGATACTTACTAGCTGTGTGACCCTGAGCAAGTCACTTAACTGCTCTGTTTCCTCCTTGTAGGTTGTTGTGAGGATGAAATGAAGAGAATATTTGTCAAGTGCTTACTTAGCACAGTGCCCAACACATAAGAAATGCTCTATAGTTATTTATTCCCTTCTCCTTTCCCTTTTCTCCTTCCCCAGATGTTTCATAGTGGACCTCATGGTCATTCAGTAAATACTGGTTTTGACATCTCCTTGGGTTTTATTATTCTTAGACATCTTCCGAGCAAATCACATCATGACTAAATGTGGCTAGTTTAGTTATTTTGAGAAGTTCAATTATGGGTAAGCAATGTTTATGGGAGGCAGTGTGTTGCAACAGAAAGAGTGATAGATTTGTCATCAGAGGGCCCTGGTTCATATCCTAGCTCTGACGCTTACTACTAGAGTGATTTTGAGCAAGTCATTTAATTTACATGAGCCTCAGTTTCCTGAAGTGTAAAATGAGAAGAGGGGACAACCTGACCTTCAAGCTGTAGATGTGTGTGCCCTATAGCTTTAGTTGACTTAGAAGTATCTAAGTCCCATTGAATAATAGCGGTGCTATATTTATTTCATTGGACATTTGTATTAAAATATTGTACCCTATGAGAAATTCAGGGTGTCCTAAAAGTCTTAGTGCTGGTCTAAGGTTTGAGAGCTGAAACCAGCACTAAGACTTTTGGGACACTTTGTATTTTGAGTATGCATCAAACACTTGGTTGCCAGAATGTAAACTCCTTAAGGACAGGAACTGTTATGTTTTTGTCTTTGTATCCTCAGCTTTCTAGCTGCATAGTAGGTACTTCATAAGTGTTTGTTGATTGATTGATAGATGTTTTCTCACCTCTCAAATATACTAAAAGAAGTCCTTGGGCACTCAATTTCTGAAGTCCTCCGAAAATTAAAGTACTTATTTGCTATACGCTTGCTGTTATTATGGTTCATATATGATACAAATTAAATTTTCTATCAAATACGAACTTTGGGGATAGTGTATTATATGTTAACCAGAAACATCCTAATTTGACTTCATAGAATCCAAATTTAGGTGGAGAATTTTATGCTGCCTTTCTTTCGACTATAAAGTATTTGTTGAAATAACACATGCTTGGATACAGGCTATGGACCAAGTCAGTGAGAAAGGAAGGAAGAAGGGATTAGAAGAGATTTTAAAGAGTTTCCCTTTCTATGAGTTCTTCTCAGTGGGGTGGTGAGAGAGATTTATAAGAAATTTTCCTAAGCATAAGGTTGTTGGGTTATTTTTCCTTTTCATGTCTATCACAATCAGTAATTTAAAAAACCTTAGAGTATATTTTCATTAGGGACTATTCATCTGTTAAAATATACTTAAATATTAAGAACATTTTTCAAATGAATCACAAATTCAGATCACATTTTACTGAGTTTTGGCTCCCTTGGAGAAGCCATTGATTAAGTTATATCAACCCATAAAAGTATGTATAAATTTTATCTTAGTTTCCCCACTGAGCTGCATTTCTAGGAGAAAACATGCAAACTCTCTCACAATACCAAACAGTATCATCTGACTGTTAGTACAGGGTAGATTCAAAAGTCTTTTGATAAACTGGAATAAACAGTCTATATAATGTATTATGATATTCTAATCCTCCTCTGTCCAGCTTTTCATTTTATTTCAACCAGCTGTGCACCATTTGGAAGCCATTTTGCAGCTCAACGAAGCACTAATATTTAGAGTATAAATCACATTCCTTTTCAGTGTTTGTCTTTCCCTGAGAGGTAGAGAGAGACCATTTCCATCACAAACTTGCAAATCAGACCTATCCTTATCACATGTGAAGGCTGAGTAAAGTGGTCATCACAGAATGTTATTCCCCTAAGTTGGAGACCACTTCTAAATGCATTCGCTATCACCCTTTTTAGCATGTCATGCTACAATAGATGAGCTTCTTGAGCCCTGCCCTTCCCAGGGGCCTCTGAGGCAGCTTCTTGCAGGAGTCTTTTTAGTATCTGTTCAGAAGAGAGAACACTTTCTTTGAGGCAGCCCTACTCTGTGGAAAATATGCACAATTTGGAGTGAGATCTTTATGTCACAGCTCTGCCACTTATAATCCGTATGACCTTGAATAAATAACTTCACCTCTCAGCCTCAGTTTCTTTATCTGTAACTTCAGGCAATTTCAGACAGCAGCTAGGTGACATAGTGGAGAGAGTTCTGGGCCTGGAGTCAGGAAGAGTCATCTTCCTGTAGTCAAATCTGTCCTTAGACCCTTAATAGCTATGTGACCCTGGGCAAGTAACTTAACCCTGTTTGCTTCAGTTTCCTCATCTGTAAAATGAGCTGGAGAAGGAAATGGTAAACCACTCCAGTTTCTCTACCAAGAAAACCTCCAAAGTATTGGACACGACTGAGAATAACTGAACAACAACAACATTAGGGAGTTAAGCTATATTATTAGTCTTAGGTGCCTTCCTGCTCTAAATCTATGATCCCAATTTTGCCATGCTTGGGTAGGAATCTTAAAGGCTCAGAAGCAGTTCTATATACATATTCAGAGGCCAAGTGGCATGTTGAGGACTTCCTTAAGGCATTTTCATCAAAAACAGCATCTGGAACCAGGTTGGCTCTCATTAATTTGAGTGTTTTTATATATAAAATAAACAAAGAGCCATAAGATGTGAAGTATCATAAACCTTGGCTAGTTTTCAAATCTGTGAAGGTCCCAACGAACTGGAAAGAATTCACATTAGATTTCCATTCTGATCTGTCCCATTGCCCCCTGAACACTAATACAGAAATATGTCTCTTATAATCATTCCTTTAAATCCTTCCTCTGAACATTTACAGCTAACAAGAGAAAGTGGATCCATCAATCCATGTAATGTGACGTGATGAGTTTACTCTTTTCTAAAGTGGTACTTAGGCACTTATATGAATGATCCCACACAGCCGATCATCAATAGCCAATGGGGAGCCATTTGTGGAAAACATGGGAATATGAATGCTAGTCAGGTACCTCATAACAGCATTGATCCCCAAATGAAACTCAGGGGCAAATATTCAGCATGAAATGCATGGAGAAAGCCCTCCCCCACTCCCTACCCTTTCCATTAATGTTAATGGACAGTTAGCAAAAGAAATTAACTCTTTCCTATAATTTTAGCAGCATGAAGTCCAACAAAGGAATTGTAGCATGTCCTTTGTTAGGCACACTGTCAATTAATGTAAACAAAGGGTTCCAAGATGTCGTGTCTGTTTTAGTAGACAACAAATGATAAAGGAGTGTAAAGGCTGTAATCAGACAAGCCTGTATGTGAATGGAAGACTGTCTCTTGGTCTGATTCTTTCACAATTATCCGTTTGAGGAATAGTACAGACAAAGGTGTGACATGGACTGAACAACCTTTGGAAACTGAATGGACCCTAGTTACCTGAATGAGGGTCACTTTGAGTATCATATTAATAAAAATAAAATAGAAATGCTTAGGTTATATAAATGCATGTTACTATCAAAAATGTCTTTACTAAAATATTTGCTTTGTAGCTGTAAATAGGAACTCTATCTTTATGGGAAATAACCTCTCAGAAGGTTTCTGTGGTATTAAGAATAAATGTAAACCCTGCCAGTTTAAGGCCATTCATTACAATTTATGTCTTGAAGAGGGGCTCTAAAGAAACTATATACAGAAATCTGCTTCTCCTAAGGAAAAATAAATCAGTAAATAACTGTAAAACCATGTGTTTCTCAAGGGCTGAGTAACCAAATTGACTGTATAAATAGCACCTCCTATTTAATGAAATACATGCAATGTTAGTGTTTGATCTAATATTTCATTTTTTTAGTTTGCAGACATTTATCTCCAAAAATAAATACTAGTTCAGACTCAAATGATTAGATATATGCAACTAGACTACTAGAAATAAAGAATTTAAAAATGTATTTCTAGATAGAAACTTGTTCCTCCTCTTAGTTTCCGTCCTCCAAAGTTCTCCATTTTTGTTGAAGACACCACCATTCTTCCAGGATTGCAACCTGAGAGTCATCCTCCAGTCATCCCTCTCTCTTACTCCTTATATCCAATCAGTTACCAAGTCTTGTCGATTTTACCTCTACAACCTCAGTTATCCAACCCCTTCTCTCCATCCCTATGGTGACCAACATAAGTCCTCATCATTTCTCACCCAGAGCACTATAATCATCTCCTGGCTTTTAGTCTCTCTTATCTCTAATATATCCTTCATTGAGCTGCCAAATTGGTATTCCTAAAGCCCATATCATTTCTCTGCTCAAAAGTTTTCTGTGGCTCCTTACTAGCCTAATAAGGACTCAGCTTGGCATTATTTGAAGTCCTGCACAGTCTGGCCCCAGCCTATGGTTCCGGCTGAATTTCACATTGCTGCTCTTCATGCCTTCTATAGTTTAGCTAGGCTGACCTGCATGTTGTTTGCTGAATTTGGTATTGCCTCTTCTGCTTTGGCGCCTTTGGCTGTAGCAGCCTACACTCAGAGCTGGAAGGGACCTCAGAGTCTAACCTAGGCCAAATTGTCATTTTACAAATGAGAAAACTGACGATGTACCTTCTGCAGCTCTTGTCCATGTCCTACCATAAATTTAAGAGGTCTGTCCAGTGTGCTGGGGGCCTTCTTTAAGCAAGGAAGAAGGAAGGAACTAAACATTTATTAGCACATAATATGTGCCTAACACTGTACTAAGCACTAAAGAATACAAATAGAAGTAAAAATAAATACAGTCCCTTCCCTCAAGGAACTTACATTCTAATTGGAAAAGACAACACACAAAAGGGGAGCTGAAGGGGAGGTTGGAAGTTCTGTGGCATGAATGCATAATTGTGAAGTGCAGAGAAAGTCAGGAATGGGGTCAGGAAGGGACTGAAGACAGTCCAGCCTGGGCCACTTCACAGAGTGGAGGCTCTAGGAGAAACATCGATGGGAGAAGGGAAGAGCGCCTTGTGGAAGGACATTCCAGAATGCACACTCTTGGTGTTGTCCCAGATGTTCCAGACTGAGGAAGCCCCAGGATGAGACTGCAGTAGAGGCATGATTTTAAGTGCAGAGAAAGTGAGGAACAGGGCCAGGAAAGGAATAAACAACTAGTAAATGTATTAATTAGGTTTCTATTTCTAATCCCTTTGTCAAGGCTGATCGTTTGTTTACCGTGAGATAGTCCATCTTAATTAAAACCACTAGTATCCAGGAATAAATAGTATTTCTCACATATTGAATTTCACAGCAGGGAGTTAGGCTCAACTAACAATTGTCTGTTCTGGAAATAATGAAATGGTGTTTGTGTGTTGCAGGCCTTTGTTCAGTGTTTACCCATTATATGTGTTTTGATATTTTATCCAGAGCCAAAGATAACATGTCCAAATTAACATTTCTTTTCTCATGAATTTCAATGTTAGAAAAAGGTAGATGAGCCTGGCTCCCTAACGTGAGCTTCAGTACATGAAAAAGTCAGACTTAATCTTGCTAAACCGAAAGCTTTGCCTTGTGTACAGTAGCTAGTATTTGGAAAGTTTGGGGAATTCTAAGTACTGGCAGCAGCAGATGGGCAGAACTATCATATAATGTAGAGAAAGTGGGGACTAAATCTACAGATTGCCACCTATTTTCATGTCCCCAATCTCTTCTTTTATGATGAAATGATTTTTCTTTGCTCAGCTTATTAGTATGACATTTGCCTTATACCTAGCAATTCTTATTCATTTCAGACCATGTTTATTTTCTGAAATAATGGTGGAATAGTTCCTTAATAATCAGTATTCTCCTTGGAAAATTCAGTAGAGAATAACCCTTTGTATAATGCCTACTCCATTTTAGGCACTGTGCTAAGCACTTTTACAGATGTCATGTTTTTTGATCCCCACAACAACCCTAGGAAGTAGGTGCTATTATGATCCCAATGTATAGCTGACAAAACTGATACAGAAAGTGCTTAAGTGACTTGCCCAGGGTCACACTGCTAGTAAGTATATGACTGGAGATTTGAACTCAGGTCTTACTGACTCCAAGCCCGGTGCTCTATCCAATGCACCACCCATCTACCTCCAGTATCAGCAGAGGATCAAGGCAGAGTGGTCCATGTACAATCCTCACAATCATGTGCTGTTCCCATTCTGTACTCAGAATTTTCATAAGTCTGTACAAGATTATCATGGGAAGAAAGACAATGAAATTGAACGTGTTCTTAAAATCAATCCAAAAGAAGAAGATGATTAAAATTCAACTTCTGTGAGCCTGACTATAGATAAAGGGTTGGGGGGGGGAGGGGCAAACAAAAAGAAAACAATAAAGTTAGTGAACCTGAAGAAGTTATTAAGATTTTTGGAAACCATTTCTTATAGGCTGCTAAAGGGCAACTTTTTGTTTTTCTGTTCTGGTCAAATAATCTCACTGCTATATAAATGGAAAATGCTTTGCTTACATGCATGTCTTCTCACCAGTGTTCATAAGTGATAACCAGCCAGCTCAAAGCTCATACTAACCTAAATAAATCTTTTCATATGACCTAGGTGACCTAGGTACTCTCTTGCTTGTAACAATCCATAGCCACATTCTTCAGGAGAAAGAAAATCTTTCAATAAAATAGGTGTTTCTAAGTGGACTATTGGGAAATGAATATTTTTGGTGGTATGAAAGAGGTTATTGATATAAATTATGCTTCTCAGAAAACAAAAGCAGGTGTACTCTCTGATTTGGGACTCTCTCTCGTTCTTGTAGGTCTACAAAAAGAAAACCGAAGCAGCAAAGAAGGAATACCTGAAGCAGCTAGCTGCATACAGAGCAAGCCTCGTATCCAAGGTAACACATGATTGTCTTGTATTGTGACAGATTGTGGCCATCTAGGTACAGGCTTTGATAGTAATTTAAAAAACATAAAAGGACACTTTGGCGTTTGCTACAACCGCTTGCCTCAACTGAAAACTAAATCTGAACTAAACCCCACTTTTTTGGAAATAGACATCCATGCTTCACAAACCTAAGCAGAATAGAAAGACCTGTTCATCTTAATGAAGAATTATCTATTTGGGGGTGGTCATTTTTCAGGAGTTCCCCATAGTTGATGTTTTTTTTGTACTAGATCAACTTTCTCACAATTAATGACATACTCCTAGGCTTCTTTCTTCCACAGTCTAGTTGGTGAATGCTTAGGAAAATAAGGAACAATTACTAATCTAGCAGCAGCATACAGGTAGCAAATATAGACACAGAATTGGTGACTAGAAGCTGGGCTTGGAGTCACAGCAATCTAGGTACAAGTTCTAGTGTGCCAGCTCATCTTAGTTGTTGTGTAACTCTGAGTAAATGATTTAACCTCTCTATGCTTTAGGGCAGGGCTGTCTAACCTTAGGTTTTTGTTGAAACAATAAACAGTATATTTTGATTTGCCATTTTAGTGAGAGCTCTGCAGTAGCTCCGCTTCATTTACTAAAGCATTTATGTAAATTCCTGTGCTTGTAGGCAGGCCCCATAAATCCCGAGGCAGCCTGGCTGCATGCGGCCTGTGGGCACCCTTTTGGACAGCCCTGCTTCAGGGTAAGGACACAAAACCTAATTAGAAACTTATCATTGTGGACTGCATATTGATTTAGAAAGCCACAAATTAATATCATCTTTGTTGTGTTGTATTTTGTTGTGGTTGTTGTTAAACATTTCCAAATTACTTTTTAATCTGGTTCCAATCTTGGCAATTTTACAGGCACTTGGAGTTTGATATGTCTACCTTACATAACTCCCTAGGACTTGAAATCACAGATCCTTCAAAGAAAAAAAATCTTACTTTCCAAAGCAAAGTAGAATATTTTAAATTGAAGTTATAGAACCATCCAATCCATCAGGAAACATTAAGTATCTGCTATGTGCCAGGCTCTATGCTAAGTCTTGGGGATACCAAAAGACAGTTCTTACCCCCAAGGAGCTTACAATCTAATGGGGAGGCAACTTGCAAACAGATAATTGTACAAAGTGAGCTATATATAGCATAAATATGAAGTCAGTAATAAAGAATTAAGACCCTTTTGAAAGGCTTCTTGTAAGAGATAGGATTTTAGATTGGTACTTAAAGGAATCTAGGGATCACCCAATATAGTGGAATGGTGAAAATGAATGCTGGCTTTATAGGCACATGGCCTGTGCATGAGCTCTGGCTCTGTGACTGACTGACCACCTATATGGCTTGGGATTAAGACAACTTCCAGATCCAAATCTTCTATCCCTCCCTCGATTGCCCTTTATCGTTGTCTCAAATTCTTAAGTTGTCTCAAATTATTACAGAATAACAGGTCACTTTGATACAATACTTTATATTGTACCAGATTATACCTTCACAGCATAATGCAAATGTATTCATCTCTGTTTTATTGATAAGAAACCATCTTCTCAGAATTGTGACACGGACATTAGCTTGTGTCAGGGCCGAAACTCAAACCCAGGTCTTGTGATTCCAAGTTGAGTGCTTTTCTCAGGATGTTGCCTTACAGACGACAAGGCCTATACCTTTATAGTTTCCTTTCCTGCAACACCTTAAAGTTAGCTAACCCACCCAAATTATCTAAGCTTAAGTTTGGACATTTGTTTGGACATGTACGATATGTTCTGCCCTGGGTCTCAGAGAAGCTATTGGATATATCATAATTCAGTCTTGAATATAACAAGATATATATGTAACATACCTTCTTTAAAATTTACTTAATTCTCCATTCTAAAAAGAAAAGTCTTAAATACTTTTTTGAGTGTCTTACTAGGTGTATGTTTTTTTTAAGCAAAACAAGTCAGAATAGACTAAGAATGTATAGATTTTAAAATGCAAAGAAAGAAATATTAAGATATTGGGACCAAGATTTTACAATATAAGATATTTCATATTGGTTTAGGTGGCCTCATGCTCTATCCCTGGAAGAGAAGAAATTTCTTAATCCAGGGGTTAAATTTAGTAAATTGTTCTCCAGATGACAACTGAAACCCAGCAAGGTACAAGTGATTTAACCTTGTAAACAATACCTGGTCTAGTCTTTTTTCTCATATATCTCCCAGGCCAGAAATGTTAGGAGTTTACCTAAAAAGCCTTAACTCTTCCTATATCAGCCTATGATTTATTTCTCATCCATCCATTCATCAGAGCCTATTTTTATGGTTATATTTTCCGGCCTTTCTTGTGAATGTTAAATTATACATAAATCATATAAAAATTATGTGAAATTAATAGTTTTTCACTGATAAAAATTAAAGTTCATCATGTGGATTCCATCAACACACATTTAAAAGTCTTCATATTCCATGACTGATATTATGATGGAGGGGTTAATCTGTACGAAATATGAAATAATTCATTTGCTACATTTTCCATCTCAGTTTAGTTTCTTAATAAAACAAATTGAATTTTAGTCAAGCTACTTCCAATATGTGGAAATCAATACATAAAGTAAAAATTCCAGGACAAAGCATTATAGGTAACACTATGCAGATTGCCAGAACACCATAACACTGACTAAGCCTTTACTTTCAAAACAAGTGTCCTTAGATTTGCTCTTAGTTGCAACTTTGGGTATTATTCTATCTCAGAATTGCAACCTACCATACATAGCAATTTGTATAAATGCTTGGAATCACCATTTCTGCATTTAAAAAACCAAGCACTTTTTTACAGCTTACTCTGACATTTTTCTCCTCTTTGGCAGTAGGAATTTTGCTGGAGCTGTTAAATGTCTATTTATGTACAGCTATCTATTGTATGTATACAAATTGAAGTAGAGGGGTAAACACCCACTACCCAGACAGAAAAAAAAAAAACACCCTGATTCTATGTATGGGTGGATAGATATGCAGCGTAATCTTTCAGGTGACTGCAGAAAACTTACCAGTGCATTATCATATCAGTCAGTAAACATGTACTAAGCACCTACTATGTACCATTCCGTGTGCTAAGTTCTGGGGACACAAAAAGAGGCAAAAGACAGTCTCTTCCCTCAAGGAGCTTACAATCTAATGGGAGACACAATATACAAACAAATATATACAAATCAAGCTGTATACAAGATAAATAGGAAATCATTAACAGAGGGAAGCTGCTAGAATCAAGAGGGGTTGGGGAAGGCTTCCTATAGAAGGTAGGGTTTTAGCTGAGACTGAAAGGAAACCAAAATGGTCAGTAGTCAGAGCAGAGGAGAGAGAGAGAGCATTTCAGGCATTAGAGACAGCCAGAGAAAATGCTCAGTGTTTAGAGATGGAGTGTCTTCTTCAGGGAACAGTCAAGAGGCCAATGTCATTGAATTAAAGAGTATGTGTCAGGGAATAAGGCATCAGAAGACTGGAAAGGTAGGAGAAGATAAGTTATGAGGGCTTTGATTGCCAGAGTATTTCGTATTTGTTCCTAGAAGCAATTGGAAGCCTCTGGAGTTTGTTGGGTAAAAGAGGAGGGGAGGTGCAGTGCTGACATGATTAGACCTGCTCTTTAGGAAAAGCACTTCAGTGGCTGAATGGAAGATGTATTGCAGTGGGGAGAGACGTGAGGAAAGCAGACCCACTAGCAGGCCATAGCAATAATCCAGGTGTGAGGTGATGAGGGCCTGTACTAGAATGGTGGCAGTGTCAAAAGACATTGCAGAGATGAAATCAGCTGACCTTGGCAACAGCTTAGATATGGGGGTTGAGAGATAGTGAGGAATCCAGGATCTAGCTTGTAAGCCTGAGGGACAGGGAGGATGGCATTGCCCTACACAGTAATAAAGAAGGTAGAATTTGGGCAGGGGGAGGGTTTAGGAAAAAAGAAAATGGATTCTGTTTTGGACAATACTGAGTTTAATATGTCTACTGGACATCTGATTCAAGATATCTGAAAGGTATTTGAAGATGTAAGATTGGCAGTCAGCAGAGAGATCCAGGCAGGAAAGGTAGAGTTGATAATTATTAGCAAAAAGATGGTAATTAAATCCATGAGATCACCAAGTGAAGTAATATGGAGGGAAAAGAGAAGAGGGCGCAGGACAGAACCCTGAGGGACACCTGTGGTTAGAGGGCATGATCTAGAGGAGTGTCCAGCAAAGGAAGACAGAGAAGCAGCAGTCAGATGGGTAGGAAGAACATCTAGAGAGAACAAAGCATCGAGGAGGAGAAAGGGATCAACAGCGTCAAAGGCTGAAGAAATATCAAGGAGAATGAGGATTGAGAAGAGAGTATTGGATTCGGCAACTAAGAGATCACTAGTAACTTTGGAGAGAGTAGTTTTGGTGGAGTGATATGGTCAGAAACCAGATTGTAAAATCCTAAGAAGAGAGTAAAGAGAAGAGAAAGTGGAAGCACTTATTGCAGAGGCCTTTTCAAGGAATTTAGCTACAATGGGCAGAAGAGATATAGGATCATAGTGGGGATGGAAAGATTAAGTACGGGTTTGGTTTTTTCCAGGATGAGAGAGACATAGGCACCTTTGTAGACAGTAGGAAATGAACCTGTAGAAAGGGAGAGATTGAAAATAAGTGAAAGAGTGGGGATGACATAGGAGGCAGTCTGTTGGAGGAGCTAGGATAGAATGGAATCGCTTAAAGTAGTAGAGTGGTTAGTCTTGGTAATTAGTAAGGCCACTTCATCATGTGAGATGGGGTGAAGGAGGAGGGGGTGGCAGAAGGCACCTGAATGCCTATGAAATTGTACTATACTCAAAACAAGTGAGTCTTTGAGCCATAGAATGCACCTGAGTAAGACATCGTTTAGTCTAATCTCTTGTTACCAACATGGGCAGTGAGGGGAAGTAACTTATTCTTGTTTTCTTTTAAACTACCATTCCCTTCTTAAATGGTTACATGAAGCGAAAGGAAGGGGGAGAAGTATATAAACATTTATATAGCACCTACTACATGCCAGTCATTGTGCTAAACGCTTTACAGATATTATCTTATTTGATCCTTGCAACAACTTTGCAAGGCAGTTCTTATTATTAGCCCCATTTTACAGTTAAGGAAACTGAGGCAAACATAGATTTTTTTTTTAAGTGTCTTGCCCAGAGTCATAGAGCTAGTAAATAACTGAAGCTGGATTTGAACTGAGGTCTTCCTCAGCACTACACTGCCAACTGCCTCCATAGGCATGAAAAGTATAGCATGACTTGTTCACATTTTAACAATAAAATATAAATTTTTAAAAATACTTTAAAGTATACTATTTTAGAAAATCTAAAGGCACCTTGATAATGAAATATTAGATTCATGAAACAAAACCAGGAAATGGAAATAATATTGGTGCAACTTATATTGTTGTGAAGAAAGTGCTTTGTAAATCTTAAAGAACTAGATAAGTGTGTTATTATTAATGTTTATTTTTAGAGCTAAACATACTTCGACTTAATTCAACAAATATTTATCAAATGCTCACTAGGCACAGCCAGTGTGATAGAAACCCTTCTCTCTAGGAGCTTACAATTTAGTGATGTTTAAACAACACCCAAGTAAACGACAAAAGAGAGGTCTAGGCATTCATGTGGAATTATATCAATGAAATTTACCCTATTTCATCAGAATAAATGTCTATAATTTAACATAGCTGCATGTTCCTCCCCTAAGACCTTGCTGCCATCTTGAATTGTCTATATGGTCTCCTTACCTCAAGTCTTTCCCTGCACCAATCCATGCAGTAGCAATATAGAAGCAACTACAGAAAAGTACCAAGGGCATGACAAGTGGGTACTGAAACACAAAGTTGCCAAGGTATCCTGGCATAAATGGTGCCATGTGGCTTCTGGAGTTAGAGTTAGGAACAAGAGGAAAAGGAATACAGATTGAAAGGTGGAGGAAAAGGGAGGAACAGGCTCAGATATTACCAAGCATAGTCTTTTGAAAGCATTTCATAGGACCTAAGATGGGAATAGGATAACCAGTGCTTTAAGAAAAAAAGGTATGGTGCGTTGTTGTCTTCCAAAGTCACCTTGGAAAATTGTGTGTTTTAAAAAGCAGAGTAGAACAGTAGGTGTAGTGTCAGACCAGGAATTCTTGTGTTCGAGTCCTGTCTTAGGCAACCATATGACCTTGGGCAGGGCATTTTACTGCTTTCAGGCTCAGTTTCTTCATCTATAATATGAGGATTAAATAGATAGATAGATATAGGTGTGTATGTATGTGTAAAATCACTCACCTCAAAGAACTGGTATACAGATCAATTATAAAATATTAGGCAAAGTGCTTTAGAAATTTTAAAGCACTGTTTGAAAACATTCTAATTCCAGCGATGCTGCCGTTGTGCCAAATTTGGAACCCACCTCTGCTTTTGGATTTGCTTTCAAAGAAAGCCTTTAAGCTAGTCTACAAGACAGTGAGCCTCCTTACTTCCTAATCACACTGGATTTTTGACCCAAAACAATATTAGCAACTTAATTACCCAACTCAGTAATTGATTTGGTTCCACATGGTTTTAGAAAGTTCCTGAAAATCAAATCTACCCTCAGCGGATAAAAATTATCATTGTATTTAAAATCATTGCCAATAGTCAGGAAGGCAATTCTTAAGCAGACTTTTAAAAAAGGTTTGGAGCAGTGTCAACATTCTCATATGTTTAAAGAACTTATCTTCTCATCATCTCATGAGATTACAGGAGCTGGAAAAGACCTTACAGACAATCTAGTTCAACCCCCTTATCTTACAAATGAGTGATCTGAAGATATGTGACTTGCCAAAGATCATAGATAGAAAGTAGCAGGAGTAGCACTTGAACCCAGATCCCCAGCTCCAAATCCAGTATTTTTTCCACTTGACCAGTGATGTCAAACTCAAATAGAAATAAGGCCACTGATCTGTACATAAGGATCCCTGTGGCCACATATTGAATTAGTTTTAAATTGTAATGTTATCTATGTTTTATTGTCTTTCTATTTCTTTTGTTATTTCCCAATGACATTTAAATCTGGTTCCAGCACCCATGGGCCACATGTTTGACATCTCTCCACTTACACCAAGATGGTGGAAGACCCCAGCTTATAAAGAGAATGCCATTAGAAGCCTCCCTCTCATGTACAAGGGAAGGGAAGGAGGATAAAGTTCAATCAAATTATGAAGTATCCTTTTTACCATGCCCATAATACAGAAACACAGCACTCAAATTAAATTGAAGGGCAGTAAATTTAAAACAAATAAAAGAAATGATTTCTTTTTACAGCATGAGGTAAAGTGGCAGAATTCAATGCCATGGAAAGCCATTGAGACAAAAACTGTGTCTGAATTTTAAAATGGGCTGGATAATTTTATGACTGTTAACATAAAATTTGCAGCTCTGTAAGCCCAGACAGTGATTTAAAGATAATAAAATCTCATGCTTCAGGGTGCAAGTTAATCACCTGCAAGGGCCAGGAAGAATACCCCCCCCATATGTAACAATGCACAATAGAGTGGGTACATAAAATTTTGTTTAATTCCCAATGCATTGAGTAGTGGTCAGTGCTGAAATCAGGGAATCAAATTAGATGGTCTATTAATTTGATTTGGTTCAGCAACTCCCGTGGTGTTACCTCCAGTGAGTTTTATATCTTCTGTTGATACTTCCCTATTTTAAATAACAATTGCTTTGTCAATCTTTCACTTTTATAGCACATATCGCCATAGTATGGAGGCAGTCACATATACAGCAGTGTCTTCATTATCCAGGGTAAATGGGACTGAGATGATTTGAAATAACCAAAAACTCAGTTAATAATGAATCCTAGAGAATCCTGGAGCATAGAGCAGAGCAATGGATACTGCATATTTTTAACATCTCAAAAGGATATTGAAAAGACTGCTCTGTGAGGGGCCCTAGCTGGGAATATCATTGAGTTCTTTAATGAAGTCACCATGCCTTATGGGAAAAGACCTTCGGCATATGTCCAGGTGTAGGAGATAGTGCACGCCCAGAAGTTAACCACAAATTCCTCTCATAACAATGTCAACTTCACTCAGGTGATTTTCAAATGAGTGTTCACTGGACAATTACATTTGTCAGGTGAAATGTAGATCAAAGAAAAGTTATTAGTGTTGGAGGTTATAAACAGAGATTTGATTCATTTTATTTAAGTGAGAAATTCAACTCAATTCAACAGGCATTGAATTGAAAGACACTTCCCTACAAGCATATTTGACTTGCTTTTGTCACATTCTTTTTACATTTACAATAGAGAAAAACAAAATTAAGCATCACCTTTTTGAAATTTAAAAAAGTTTTTTTTAATGTTTAGTAATTGAGCCTGCTTAAGTACTGGCGTGATCTGTGACAGAAATAGATGCCAGTATAGACTGCTAAACAAAAGAACTTTTAAAGAGAAACTGTGCAGAAAAAAATAGTTTACAGTGTTTACAATGTTAATATCAATATGGTTACAAATGTTTACAGTGTTAACAATGAAGAGTTTCTATTCACTTTGATAGGCCTTGACCATAGACTTGAAAAATGAGTCTGAATTTGGGTTCAGCTTTGTTTGTTCAGTTTTGGGTGATATTTAATATCTTATTAGCTAAACTCCTCCATTTATATAATGGGGAAAATGGTACTTCAAACTGTCACAAAGGAATGGAAATAAATAGATTAATTTATTTTTATAAATTAATGAATAAAAAGAATTTTTAAGGGCTTCTTCTATGCCAATTTTAACTCTTATAGAATGTCCTTAGGAAATATTTTGTAAGGTAAATTGTGTCAGAATCCATAGATAATAGTGGGTTAATGGTCATCAGCTATTAGTTTTTCCCTAATACTATGTTTGAGAAAATTCAAAAGATGCATTTGACAAATATTAATGGAAAACCCAGTATATATGAAGCACTATAGGAGATGAAAACATACACACACACACACACACACGTTTTAATGTATGTTTACATGTGTTTATATGTTTTCATCTCCTACAGTGCCTCATACATACTAGGTTTTTAATTAATATTTGTCAAATGCATATATATATGTGTGTACATGTGCATACGTAAATGTGTATATGTGTATATAATAAAGGTTTATCATATATGCAATATATATAAGCCCTGTCCTTATGGAGATAAGGTATACATACATACGTACATACACATGTATATGTGTATATATGTATGCTATATATATATATACATATATATGTAGTATATACATATGTATTTAAAACAATCCCTGTACTTAAGGAGAGAAGGCATACACACAAATAGCTGTAATGCAAGCTATAATGTGAATGTAGAATGAAAAGTTAATAGAGCTTTGCTGGGTTAGAGGAGAGAAACCGCATCTAAGTGGGAGGATCAAGGAAGTCTTCATCAAGGGGTTATCAAGCTGAACCTTGAAGAATAAGAATTTTATAAGAGGGAGAATGGTATGGTCAAGAAAGAGTAGACCAGCATAGCTGCCCTGCTGTGTTCATTAAAGGGAATTTAGGGAGAAAAAAGTGGAAAATAAGACTAAGGTCAAGTCACAGAGGATCTTGAATGACAGCTGAAGGAGTTTGGTTTATTTAGTAACAGGGAAACACTTGGAATTTTTATAGAGACCAAAGCAAAGGAAATCTGTATGATTAGAAAGATCATGGTACTATTGACAGACACTGGGAATTCAGGAAGAAAGGTATGTTAAGGAGTTCAGCTTGAGTTATATCGAGTTTGAGGCACTGGTAAAGCTTCCACTTGCAGGTGTAATTAGTCATTTAGAAATGCTGATTGAGAGCTCAAGGGAGAGGTTAGGGCTGAAAATAAAGATTTGGAGATACACACACACATACACATACACACTTTAAGGTTTACAAAATGTTTAATAAATATTATCTCATTTTATCCTCTGGGAATAACTCTGGGAACTAGGTACTGTTTCTATCATCCCCATTTTATGGAAGAAAATAAGTATTTTGGTAATATTCTGATATTTAAAGGGCAGGCATGTAGACATGGGTTTAGCCTCATTTTGCTTGACCCAAGGCATCTGAACTAGAAATAACAGGTAGAAATTATGGAGGGGTTGCTCTATTTATCAAATAATTTAAGTCATTCAAAAGTGGGATGAGTTGCCTCAAAAGGCTTCTCTTCATTAGAGGTCTTAAGGTGAAACCAGGATGGCCACTTGTCAGGGATCGTTGTAAAGTGATCCCTATTCCAATATGGAATGGACTAGATAACTGCTGATGTCCCTTCCAACTCAGAGATTCTGTGAATCTATGAGATTGTCAAAAGGAAGAATAGCAAAAAGAAAAGAAGAAAGAAAGCTGAGGACAGAGGACTAAGAAGTATCCCTTTTAGAGAGAAGGAAGAGGGAGAGTCATCCAAAGAGAGTGCCATGTGATAGTCAGAGTCAGGAGAAGAACCAGAAAAGCTCAGTAAATTTAATAAATAGAAGCAGTTTTGGTCAATATACATTGCTTTCTTTTGAGGCAAGAAATACAATTCTTTAAATAGAAACTTAATTTATATTTGCCATTTGGGGGTTTAAAAAATGTGTGTGGAATTCACTGATTTCTCTGAACAGAAAAAAAAAAGGCAAATTCATACTGCAGTGCATCTGGGCTCTCCTGAATTACTTATTGCTGTTATAAATTTATCATGAATGTATTTATTTAAGTCAAATTTATTTACATAAATTTGCTTGTGCCAACAACACTGAAATAACAGCTATTATACACTAAATTCGAATTCCTGGGGTGATTATGTGAGTACATCTGAAAAACAAGGTTTATGTGTATGAGATTTTACACACACACACACACACACACACACACACACACACACACACACACACACTTCCTGTGTTCAAATCTGACCTCAGACACTTCCTATTAGTATAATCCTGGGCAAGTAACTTAACTTCTGTTTGCCTCAGCTTCCTCAGCTGTAAAAATGTGATTTTAACAGTACCTATCTCGCCAGGGTTGATCTGAGGATCAAGTGAGATATTTGTAAAGACACAACACAGTGCCCGTCACATAGAAGGCACTACATAAATCCTTATTTCATACGCGCACACGTGCAAGTGTGTGCACGCACACACACACACATATTACATTTTGTTAACTGGTAAAAGGCACCTAGATAACGAAGTGATTTATGCTATAGAGAAACATAATGGAAATATTTTCAATTGCATTCACCCCCATAGAAAAAGTATAACTGTCCTCTCCTATTTAGAGTAAAAAACAATTGGAAAGCATCATATAAATTAAATTTTAGTTGAAAAATTGAACCTGCTTTTTAACTCATTATTAACATTATGTAATCCTTTGTTCCTTATGTGAAATACAATTCAGTAGTCAGTTAACAAACATCTATAAATGACAGAGTGGATAGAGTGCTGGACCTGGAGTCAGGATGACCTCAGTTCAAATTTAACTTCAGATACTTACTAGCTACGTGACCCTGGTCAAGTCATTTAACTTTTGTTTGCCTCAGTTTCCTCATCCATAAAATGGGAATGATAAAAAACCGGTACCTCGTTCCCAGAGTTGTGAGGATAAAATGATGATATTAAACATTGTGTAAACCTTAAAGCACTAGCGTGTGTGTATGCTACCTGTAAAATCTAGTTGTTATTATAATATAAATGCTAGTTAATATAAGTTAGAAATGACTAATCAAATACATGTAAAAGAGACTATGGTTTTAACTTTTCTGCTAATAAAGAAAATGGGAAAGAAAAATTTCAAAAACATTGAGAGAAAGACCTGATTAGAAATTATATCTCATAAAATGACTGTGACTCCAGTGCCCTCATGTGAAAAAGAAATTACATCTTTTATGTTGATAATTCAGGTGGTACCTTTAAATATTTGTCTTTATTTAAGGAGGCTCTTTCAGCATTGATAGGACACATAGAACTATGTCACGATTAGAAAATTTTTAGTGTTCATTTGTGTGCACTCTGAACAGAGTATTACTGAGTTTAACAGATCCCCGTGTTTTAATCAAATCGAATATGCCTCTGATTTTTTTAACAGTTCTCAGATATGGCCTTTCATATCACCTCTTATGTGCTAGGCACTGTGCCAATTAAATACTTGAGAAATATTGTCTCATTTGATCCTCATAACAAACCTGCAGGGTAGGTCCTATTACTATCATCATCCCCCATTTTACAGTTTTGGACACTGAGGCCAACAAAAGTTAAGTGACTTGCCCAGGGTCACGCAGCTAGTAAGTGTTTGAGGTCAGATTTGAACCCAGATCTTCCTAATTCCAGGCCTAGCTTCTGTGTTAGTATATAGTTTGTGGTTTTCTCCGAGTCAACATAAATATATGCAGCATTATTCTTATTGCTGTTGTCACTGAATTTTCTTACTTTATTGGCCAGAACGTTTTTTTTTAATTGCTACCAGGGTGGTAGCTTGACTTGTGAAAATGAAGGGGTTTTTTGAAGTCCTATATCACAATGCATGACAAACCATTTATTGTAATGTGAGTATTGTTTGGTTGTTGGTGATGATGCATAGATTAGGAAGAATGCAAATGGACCCCTCCAGGCTCAGCGCATCCTGCAGTGCTGAAAGTAACAAGAAACTTATTTTGAGTTGTGAACTGAATAAATGTGACTTGGAGGTCACAGCACGAGGGCACATATGCGTCTTCAAGGCCTTGTTTTGACAAAGTGACTTATTCCTCCAGGGGGGCATTTTAGCATTTTTCTCCAGCTGGTTTCACCTTTCACCAGTTATTTTGTCAATCTCTCCTCCCCATGCAAAATTAGTAGGTACATTCATGACTGTGGGTGATTCTTGTTTGTTTTTCTTCCCTAGTCCACAATTGTCATTACATTGTGATGGGAAAATTCTGAGATACAAACTCCCCCCATCTTTGTCCATAATTCAGATGAGGAACTCATCTATAATTTATAGTCCTAAAGAGTTGTCTGGGGCACTTCGAGGTTAAGTGACTTGCCTATAGCCACATAGCTGAGGGAGGATTTGAACACAGGTCTTCCTAATTTCAAGGCCTGCCCTTTATGCACTACACCAAAGAAAAATACCTACAAGCTAATTCTGAACAATTTTCTGGCTTTCGGTGGAATGAATTTAGTTTATAAGTCAATTAAAAGATCATTAGGGAATTAGTATATGACTGTGTGGAAAATTTTTAAGGCAAAATTACAGTAATTTATGATGGAGTTTCAATATTAGGAAAGCGGTTATTTTTATCCAAATCATTATGGAGAACAATTCATCACTAACTACTTAAAGAAATCAAAATGAGCTCTGCAGTGAGTTACTTTAAAGATATGTTAATATGGTTCTTTGCAATTTAAGTAATTTATTTCAGCAGTCTGTTTCTCAAAACCCATTCCAACAATTCCTGTTCTCTCATTACAGTTGTGGTCAATTTTCTGGGAATAAAAATATATTCCAAAAGAGTAATCCATAAGAGAAGCCCAGAGATGAGCTTTCATAAAGTACACTACAGCTCTGTTTCAGAGTGGAACAATAGTGGTACCCTCTTATTTTCAAATAACCTAGAAAGTCAGCAAATTAGATGTTGGAATTTAGAGAGAGAAGGAAAAATCTAGACAGTAGATTATTTTAGAGGTAATATGACAGCTGGAATAAGAAAGGCAAGATGGAAAAGTGAAAGAATGATGGGCCTGGGTAAGGAGACACCGATTCAAGTGTTTATTCTGTAGCTGGACCAGTCACATAACCTCAGAAAAATCAGTTCACCTTTCTGAACCTCAGTTTCTTCATCTGGAAAAGGAAGATATTTGTGCTAATGCACAGTGTTGATGTAAGGATAGTACGTTGTAAATTGTAAAGTACTGTATAAAAGAAAACAAGAGCTAGTGTACAGAGACTATTATTTGAATAATGCCCTATTGGTAAGTGACATGAAGAAATTCTCTTATTTAGATCAGGGAGCCAAGAATGTAGTCCAGTCCAATAAGCGTTATTAAGTGTCTACAGTGTACAAGCATGCTCATGACTATAAGAACAAGTACTCTTGAATATAGAAATCAGCCTGTGTGCTTGTCAATCTTCAATACTATTTTTATCTGTTTTCTCCACAGAGTTACAGCGAACCTGTTGATGTTAAAACATCCCAACCTCCTCAGCTGATTAATTCGAAACAGTCAGTGTTCCATGGGCCTACCCAAGCTCATTCAGCCCTCTACCTAAGTTCCCACTATCACCAACAGCCGGGAATGAATCCTCATGTAACTGCCATGCACCCTAGTCTCCCCAGGAACATAGCACCGAAACCTAATAACCAAATGCCAGTGACTGTCTCTATAGCCAACATGGCGGTGTCTCCTCCTCCTCCCCTTCAGATCAGCCCACCTCTTCACCAGCATCTCAATATACAGCAACACCAGCCAATCACAATGCAGCAGTCAATTGGAAACCAACTACCAATGCAGGTCCAGTCTGCCTTACATTCACCCACAATGCAACAAGTAAGTATTATTTTGCTAACTCTTGACTCTGGCCTCTTTTGTTAACTGCAGAACAAGATTATTATAATAAGTGGGAAAGGACTTTTCTCTTTTTTCTGTTCTGCAGAATAGGTTTATTGTATTTTTATGGCATGTCAATGTAACAGAAGCTTTAAAAAGCACGAAAGAAGTAAAAGGAAGACTGAATAGTGCAGATGCAGAAAGGGAGAACTGTTAGTATTCAATAAATGTAGCTCTGCTCTTTGGAAAAGTAGAGTGATGAGCGTTGTGGTACATCATAAAGTCACAAGAATTCTTGATGCTGTTTCTTTTCAAAAGCATGGGTCACTAACTACAAAATCTGTTTTGTTGCACATTTCTGTCCCAATTTCATGCCACATGCTTGGGATTAGCAACACTTGTTTTTAATAGATGCTAAAGATCCTCAGGCTTCCATCTAAGTCAGAAATTCTTAACCTTTGTGGTGTTGTGGACCCCTTTTGTAATCTAGTGAAGCCAATGAACCTCTTCTCACAATAATATTTTTAAATGTATTAAATAAAATACATAGGATCATGAAGAAAACCAATTATAATGAAACAGTTATTCAAAAAAAAGAAAAAAGATAAGTTCATAGACTATCTCTGATTTAGGTAGAAGAGTCTATTATCAATTAATAATATGAGTGAGTGAGCTCAAAGCCTGGGAAGTTTTTGTGAGTCATATATACATAATAAAGGCGAGGTCCTGGCTAGGCAGAGGAAGATCCAAGCTTTGCCTCCTGGACTTAGTTTTATTCCATTTCTTTCCGTCCCCATCCCACATTCATTTACATGGACAAGAAACAGAATTTGGGCTTTGGGAACCTGGAGGACCTCAGAGCCCTGGGTAATCTATTGGAAGAGTCACCTTTACGTGAATGAAGACTAGGTGTAGATTAGCTCCTGGAAATTAGATTAGGAGTCACCTAGACTTTCTGGTCATAAGCTACTGAGAGAGGTCTGATGTGGACTAGAGCCTTGTTGTTCAGAAAGTACAGTTTATATACAGAATTAAGGCTGAGGGCACTAATTAACTGGTAATACTCTGCCTTGTCTTAAAAGAGCTTGGTTCTTGAGGCAAAGAACCTCGTTCTGTTGAGCAAAACCTATTTTAGCCCTTGGTCTGGAAGGAAATAGACATTCAGACAGACAGACAGAGAGCTGGCATAGGACTCAGGAGTGTGTTAGAGTTTCTGCCCTTTGTTCTAAAGCAAGGGTTCTTAACTTTTTATGTGTAAGTCATGGACCCCTTCTCAGAATAATGCTTTTTAAATGCATGAAATAAATTACAAAGGATAACAAAGGAAATTAATTCCATTGAAATAAATATGCATTTTTCCCCATCTAAAGTCAAAGACTTCATGACTCCATGGTCTGTGAATTGTAGTTTAATAATGCCTATTCTATCTGTAACAAGGAAAGCTTCACAGCTTTAATCCAAAGTAGCCAGGACCAAACCCACTCATCCTATTATGAGGAAGTAAGAGCGCCTCATCTAATGACTTCAAATGAAGCCAGAATCTGGAAGCAGAGAAGTATCACAACCACATGCCCCAGTGTTGTTGCCCCTGGCTGTGTACGGCAGTGGTCAACATGGACCAACGGAGCAACACTGAGGAGCAAACGTGCCAGACCAATTATCCAGTGCCCTCAGGTTCTTGGGAAGATGAGAAAATGTCTTTAATTGATATCCTTGTTGAACCCAGTTAATGTTGGGTGACAATCAAGCTCATACTTCCTATGGTGGAAGCATTACTGGGGCAACCCTGTTGCTGAACAAGAGTTTCAGAATACTGAAAGATCCATTGCCCAAACAAATTAAGATAACTGTGTGCAGCCATTAAAGTCAGCCTTATTTTTCAACCCAGATAATATATTGGTCACTGGAGTTACAACTAAAATATTCAGATTTTAGATCCTACAGAGCTAGAAATCTAAACCCCATGTAATTTATATTGTAGTGGACAGGAAAAGCAATCATATTCGGTGAAGAATTTGCTGTTAAGACTAACATTATTATAAATTACTGGCTGCTTATTATCAGTTAGAAAATTTCCAGGCCTGGGAGATCTGGCTCATTTTTGAGATCCAATTAGTTGAGAAGAATGATCTTTTTTCTCTAGTCCACCATGCTCTTTGAGCCAAGAACACTAATAATCATCAGCCCCTTTTGTCTTGACCACTTCCACCAAATCAGTTGCTCCATTCGAGAAGAGAAATAAGGAAAAATTCTTTTTACACCTGTGTTTTATCCATTTATGAGAGTTTATGTTGAAGGTCATATTTATTCTTGGCCTGTCATAAAGAATACAGCTTTGCTCTTTAATGATAAGTGAAACAATGATTACTTGAAAGGCTGTGATACATATAGTAAATTGTCTGCTTGTTATGGTGGGGGAAATTCTAGCTTATTCAAAATCATGGCTAATTGTGTTTAGTTCATCCATGAATTACCAGGTCTTAAACTATTACAATGCAATAAGCCAAACCAACAAGCATTTTTTAAGCACCTTCTATGTGCTAAGCACTGGAGATGTGATCAATAAAAAGAAAGGTAGTCTGTGTCCTCAAGGAGCTTACTTTGTAATGTGGAGAAACCACACACAGCAGAAGACAAGAAAGCAGAGTTGGAGGGATGTACCCAACATGGGGCCATCTTGCTTCATGGAGCTGGACAAGGCAGAACAGGAGATGCAGAGTGGAGTTGGCACAAAACTCCAGTTTCTGCCCTCCAAGAGGAAAGAATTGGAGGGAGTTTGGTACTCTATCCTCCTGCCCTCTAAACAGAAGGGAGAGAGTAAACTGAGGGAGGTGGGGTCAGGCAAGCTTGAATTAGGCCATAGTGATGAGATTATTGGCGATGAGCTGAACCTGGACAGGGGTATCTTGTGATGAGCATAACCTGAGAGGAGCATTCTCTTTCCTGGAGTTTATTATTACCTTGTAGTGCTTTAGGATCACCCTTATCAGCATAATTACTATATATTAATAAGCCTGGGAATACAAGTCATTAGTGATTTCTAGGAAGTTGCTTCATTTTGACACTGTATGCTCATCACCTAGCACAGGAACTTCTCTTTAGGTACTGGGCCTATGTTTTATTGGTATAAGGAACACCCAGATGAAGAAATTTCTTTATTAATGTAGGTCAGTGCCTTCTTTGAACCTTACAGTCTTAGAGAGTTATTTAATTAACTTTCGTAGGATCAACTACTAGTCTGTGTGTTTCAGAAGCAGAACTTGAACCCAGGTCTTCCAGACTCCAAACCTAACTCTATCTTCTTCACCACCCTCATGCAGAGCAGGAACATAAGTGGTCATTGACTGACTAATTGGTGGTAGGAGACTGAGGGTAAACTCAGTTTTTGTTGACGATAAAACCTGAAACCCCACAAGAAATCACTAGAATTGGTTGGGGAGTTAGAGGGGAATGAAGGAAAGGAACAGGCGGGGGGGTGGGGGGGAGAGGCACTAATGAAGAGAGCTAATACATGATGGGATGTAGAAGAGCCCAGTGAGCAATTATGACCTTCTATGAGTGAATCTTAGCTGAGTTTAATATTTTCTGAAGCTGCATTCTGTCCTTTTAGACCCAAGGTCATGACATACAAGACATGGATTTACATGTCAGAGAACCCTTTACCTGGCTCCATGGGGTGTAGCTGCTTTTTACTGTGGTTTAGCTCAGTTAAAAGGAACAGGAATATTCTTACCAAGTCCAAATTACACCCTAGAAAGAGAAGAATATAAGGGTATCCTAGCAAAGGGGCCTTATAGTTCTAGGCAGAGACAGCAGAAACTTGTTCATTTGCTTAATGCATTTGAGTATGATTCTTCTGAAAGCAGAGATTTCAGGATGATTATCACAGGCACATATGTGCATTATGTTTGTTCTCTTATCTGGAAAGGAAACATGACCCTTGCAGGCCATATTGGTGACCCACAAAGTCCATAGGGAAATAACTAATCTTTCTCAAAGTTAATCTGTTTTCTTTTCCTGAACCCAACCACTGTACAACCTGATTATATAACCCTATCTTGGAGCCTAAATATAGCCAATACCAACTTCTGAGTTATTGTTCTACACTACCTTTAAATAAGCCTTAGCAAGTGAAACATAGGGAAGAATCACAGACCCCAAATTAGAGAAAATTATAAATTATCATTTAGTTAAAAAAAAGTAAACATGCTTCAGATGGAAGAGGTGGGGTGGTCTTTTTAATTAAAGAATCCCAGATTATGTGTGATAAAAATCTCATTTCTTATAGGAAAGATTTTTAATTGGGTGGGAAGTCAGACTAGGGTACTTCTAAGATTAGATTATAGTTTTAAAATTGCAAGGTACTTTAGGTATCATCTAGCCCCAAACCCTCGTTTTACAGCTAAGGAAACTTAAGACCCCAGGAGGTTAGTCGATTTGCCCGAAGTTGTCACACAGGCAGAAATAAAGTGAGAATGGTTTCTAACTTGAAGAATCCATGATTCTTTGATTACTTATCTTACAATATTCATGCCAACGTCCTTTTAGAAGGTACTTGCCTAGACTGGGTGCACGAATATCAGCAGGAAGCCACTAGGCTTGAGATATTTAAGTATAAATAAAGAAGACAGGCATGGTGTAGTAGATATAGAACTAGTCAGAGACAGGGTCCAAGTTCCACCTTTGATTCCTACTGCCTGCCTTTGTGAACCTGGCTAAGTCACTTAATTTTCCAGTGCTTCTAGACAACAACATGAGACAAAGTAAGGTGCCGTTTACTTTTATGAATTATGTCCAGGGATGTGCTGGTAATTGTTTAACATCTGGTTCTCTGAAAAAAAAAAACAGACAAAACATATTTAAATTATATTCACTTTTAAATGACATGGGATTACTCTTACTTATGCTTACATATACCATCAAGTATTAGATCCTGTCCTCTCTATCTCATCCTCCTTCCCAATTCCTTTGCCTTTCAACTTTTTCATTGTTGTTGTAGTTGTTGTTCAGTTATTTCAGTAGTGTCCGACTCCTTATAACCCCACCTGGAGTTTTCTTAGCAAACATACTGGAGTGGTTTGCCATTTCCTTCTCCAGTTCATTTTACGGATGAGGAAGCTGAGGCAAACAGGGTTAAGTGGCTTGCCCAGGGTCACACAGGTGGTAAGTGTCTGAGGTCAAATTTGAACTCAGGAAGATAGTCTGTTTTCCCTCATTTTCAGCTTCTACCTTCAAAGAATCAGTCTGATAATTAACAAATATTTATTATATACAAGGTGCTGTGCTTAATGATCGGGATATAAAGACAGAAATGAAACATTCTCTGCATTCAAGGAGCTTACAGTCTTGTGGTCTTGAAATCTTAATTCCTTTAGCGTTTCACATGACTTACTCCAACGAAAGGGACAAAGTTCCCTTCTTGTGATGCCCATTAATAATTAAAGACTGGATGTTCAAATTACAGAATGAGGAATTTAAGTTGGCCATTAATAAGAATTCACTAATTTCTCCCCACTTCACACAAAAAACAAAAGTTCAGCATGAAATGAGTTATAAAGATAAGGTATAGAATTTTGTTTTCTGGGGAATCATATTTGTCTTTTTATTCCCTGTGCTTTGCACATCGTAGGTGCTGAATAAATTGCACTTGAATTGAATCGATGTTGTTTTTTAAATGGAATAGACATCCATTTAGGAGGTAGTTTGAGCATGATGTTGCCTGCAAGTAGGAGAGGGGGAAAAAGTAGATTAAATGCCATCCTAGCCTATCCAGGTTTATGAGACTAAGATCCAAGCATTTTCCAGTATGTCAATCATTCATTTATACTTTTGATGGCATTTTATCTGCTAATATCATGACAATTTTTCTAGAATCCAAATTATCCTTCTTATGAAACTATTTTCTGCCAAAGAATACTAGGCATGTTCATATATTTAAACAAAAAAAAGTTAATATCTATATAGTGTTTTAAAAATAATGTCTCATTTCAGTATTCCTTTGGTTATTTTCTTTTCCTTTAGAAAATGAATGTATACTGCAGAATGATTGCATAGTCCACCAGGAATAATAGTCTCATTTTTTCTAGTATATATTTTACACAGCAAACCGATGGACCTAGTTTATTTGTCCAGAATTCTTCCCTTTTTCCTGCTCTACTATATTGTTGAATGAGGTCAAGAGAAAAAAATCATTAATATCTGTCAACTTCCTTTATAACCTTAAGGAAAAATCTTTGTATGATATCATACAGACAGATTTTCAATTTCCTTGTGTAATAAACAGATGCTTTAGGATTTGGATGTAATTTAAAGGTTTAAAAAAATCACATTGAGATTGATGAATAAATCAGTTGTGAAGACAAAAACATTGATGCCTGTTGAAAATACCTCTCCAGACAGGCAGGAAATGAAATTAGTTCCCGGTAAAGTGTGGGGATGAGGATCACTGCTTAGTTGTGCTGCAGGCTTTTTAGGACTTGCAATAGTGGCACAAGGAAACTGCTAGGGCTACAGAAATCTAATTAAAGAGCAAATGTCCCTTCTGACATCAAATTAATCTTTATCAAGTTCCCTATTTTTATTTCAATCTGGCACCACAAAATGAAATTTAAAATTCTAGGCATGTTGCAAAACAGTTGGCAATTTTTCTCTTGAGCATTACAATGCAAAACATTCAGCATTGTTTAATTAGACCTCTCAGCGTCCCTTTTTTTAAAAAAAAAAATTTTTTTTGATCATCAGAGTTTGTTACAGACTGAGATAAATAATGCCCCTCAAATGAGCCTACAAGTTTAATCCCAGCAGCTATCTCTTCATTTGCAGCATCAAAAATAGATTCCATTTTGACTGGGAAGAAGTTGGAAGAATGATCATTTACATGATGGTTCTGCTCTTCTCTCTTTGGCCTTCACTTTTAATCTCATTAGTAACCTTCTAAAATTTAGACATTGTGGTACTGAGATCTTAAATGTTTTCATCTTGTATAGTTTCTGTTTTTGACCTTGCAAAACTAGTCACTAGTTTATCTAACCATAGAATAGATAAATGAAAATGATGCTTTCCTGATGGTCTATTCTCCAGACTGTTTTCTCTGTTATTGCAGAAAAGGCAATAGGATGTTTTTTTATTTTTACTTGGTTCTGTGCATTTTGCTAAATCAAGACATTTTTATCGTAATGTTTTAGAATATTTCATTATTGTGTGGTGTGTTGCCCTGTTCACATTGATCCATCATGCTCATTTCCTACATCTCTTCCACCAGAGTTCAGATAGTTCGTAGTAAGAATTCACAGTCACAGTTCTTTGATGGGTGCTGATTAAAAGTATAAAATGAAGCCATTGGGCCTATTACCTCATTTTACTTTTAAGAACTTACTCCCTCCTATGTGTCTAACACTGCCCTAGCATTATGTATCTAGGATTGTGAAAGGCCATAGCAGCAGTTATACAACAAGGTAATTAATGATAAAAGTAAGAATAATCAGTCTTCAATCAACCAGTATTTATGAAGTACTTACTATGTGCCAGGCAAGACCATAATGAAATGCATGCCAGCTCTTGGAAGATTATTAAAATTCTATGCATCAAAGAGTCATGTGGATGCCGAGAGAAAGATTTGGATTGGAAAGGATTGGTTGGAATTCTGTTCAATTCAATTTTTAAAAATAATCATTGAGCACATATTATGTGCAAGCATTGTACTTGCTTCTGGGGGTGTAAAAATACATATGACATAGATCCTGCCTGCAAGGAGTTTATAATCTATTATGGGAAAGGTGGCCTTATATGCACATAAATAACTTATGATAAAAGAGAGGGTATAATAAGTTTGAAATACAGATCCTGGGAATATAGCTATGAGAAATTTAAGGGAGACAGAGTGGGTGACAAAAGGAGGTCAGGAGCTGTCAGTCACTCAAGTAAAACCTTAAAGGAATGGAGAGACTTCAAAAGGAGGAGATAGAGAAAGGAGCAGAGATCATCCTAGGCATGAGGAAAGAAAAAAGCATATGAACAAAAGCAGGAAAACAGGAGAGAGAAGGATGAAAATGAGGGGTTCAGAACAGTCCAGTGTAGCAAGAATGTGGAGCATGGGAAATGGAGTAGGATGAGATAACTCTGGAAAGACAGAGAGGAGCCAGATTATTGAGACCTTGACTCTTGGGATCTGAAGTTAATGCTTTACTCAGTAAGCAATGAGGAGTCAGTCAAGGTTTTTGAGTGGAGGAATGATAAGAGGAATGACATCAGAGCACTGCATTAGGAAGATTACATGCCAGCAATGTAAAAGATCAATTGGAGCCACAGTCTGATGCCAATCTACCATTTTAGATTTATCTCATATACTCTATATTGTGACTAAACCCAGCTATCCCTCATTTTCATCCTGCTTTCTCCTTGGGGTGAATCAAAAAGGAGACCACCTGGTGATAGGAAGTCCATTTTGGAGGCCATTTTCCCCCTAAATTTCTCCGTTACACCGTCACACTCTACCTTGTATTGCAGTATGCTCATCTATATAACATCTTATAGCAGCATGGTGTGGTAGATAAGCTTGGCATCAGGAAAACCCAGGTTCAGGTCTCACCTCTGACCCATATTAATTATATGACCTTGGCTTGTGATTTACTCTCTCAGCATTGCCAAACCCCTCCCTCCTAAAACGTGATGTCTTATTCCCCTTAGGAAACTGTAAACCCTCTAATTTTAACTCTCTACCCTGTCTTTGTTTATGTAGCACTAGCTTTTAGCGTACTTCCTTGCAGGTACTTAATAATGCTTAATAGGTGCTTAATAATGTATGTGGAATTTGTTTAGAGATGCTGAGAGCCTGGGACAGTGGAAAGAAGGAGATAGATAAGGAGGCATATTGTCAACATTTTGGCAGTTAGATGGCACAGTGGCTAGCATGCCAGGCCTGGAGTCAGTAGGACTCATCTTCCTGAGTTCAGATCTGGCCTCAGACACTTACTAACTGTGTCACCCTGGGCAAATGACTTAACCCTGTTTGCCTCAGTTTCCTTATCTGTAAAGTGAGCTGGAGAAGGAAATGGCCAACCACTCCAGTATCTCTGCCAAGAAAACCCCAAATGGGGTCATGAAGAGTTGAATATGACTGAAACAACTAAGCAACAACAACTTTGCCAAGGTATAATAAACAGGATTTGACAACCTTTCCTATGTGATAGTTGACAGAGGAGAGCCAAAGATGACTCCAGTGACAAGATTTAGTGGTTGGGAAGATGGCAGTACCATGAACAGAAGGAAAAAAAGATCAAACTCATGAAATTCTCTACCACTCAAACCCCCCTCCAAAAAAGTCATCTGTGGCACGTTAATAAGAGACACAAACTAGTTCTTAGGGATTTAATTAAATAGGTATTATTTAGTCTATATTAATCCAAATAACCTGCTTAGCTGATTTGTTTATATTTTTTCTTCTGATTTTTTTACATCAAATGAATATTAGTTTCAGATTCAGGGCAGAAGGGAATAAGCATTTATTAAGTGCCTACTATGTGCCAGATACTGTGGTAAGCTCTTTACAAATATTATCTCATTTGATCCTCACAACAACCCTGCAAGGTAGGTGATGTTACTGTTTCCATTTTGCAGTTGAGGAAACTGAGGCAAACAGAGGTTAAGTGACCTGCCTAGGGTCACACAGCTAGTGTATTCAAGGTCACATTTGAATTCAAGTCTTCCTGACTCCAGGTCCAGCACTCTATAAACTGTACCACCTAGCTGCTTACTGAGTCGGGGGACCTGGCTGCAAATCCCAGTTCTGTTATTTACTTCTTTTGACCTTGGGCAAGTCACTTAAACTCTCGTGACCATAGTTTCTCCATATATAAGAAGAGGGAATTGGACTAATTGGCCCTTGAGGTCCCTTTCAACTCTAAATCTATGCTACTAAAGAGTCACATCTTTAGTGAGGATATGCACATCTATTGTGCACATTATCCCCATCATTCCATTTTGCAATTAAATTTAAAAAAGAAGGTGATGTCTTTTTGCCTCAGATAAGTTACTTCTTTCCTTTGTCCTCAGTTTCCCCATCTGTAAAAGGAGAATGTGGGGCTACACAATCTCTAATGTGCCCTCCAACTCTATCATAGAGATAGAGAACGTACCTGTGATTTCTTCAGTGAGACTCTCCCTCCACCTATTCAGGTTGGCAACCCATCAACTCTTTGTCTTAAAGAGTTGCCTGAGCACTAAGAGTTAAGTGATTGGCATTATATGGTATGATAGAGAGGACAATAATTATGATGATGATAATCAATGTCCATTTATACAGGGTGGTATTTCGCATATCAGTGTGCCCCGGGCATTTATATCAAGTTTTTTTTTTAATGAATAAAAAACCAAGGAAACAAACATGTTTAAATGAATTCTTGTACTGTCATACATTTAAAAATCTTCCATAATATTGTATCTTCCAAAACATAACCAATAAGTTAATAAATGGCAAACCATTTTTTAAGATCAAATGAGATTATTCAAATCTGGCATCAGACACTTACTAGGTGTGTGACCCTGGGCAAATCACTTAACCCTATTTGCCTCAGTTCCTCATCTATAAAATGAGCTGGAGAAGGAAATAGCAAAGCAGTCCAGTGTCTTTGCCAAGAAAACCCCCAACGGGGTCATGAAGAGTTGGATACAAATGAAATGACTGAACAACAACAAAGAATTAGGGCATGGGACATGATATTTTCCTCCTTTGTACTAAGTTGTCCTTGTCCTTATTGTAATGATTGACATTTAAATAATGCCTGGCACATAATATGTGTTATATAAATGCTTATTCCCTTGCCCTTCCATTCCCCTCAAGTCTCTGGATTTTTCTAGTATGAGATACATAGGCGAGATCTGTAGTAGAAAAAGACAGCCATGACATATTAATTGTTTTATTTTGGGTATTTCCAACAAAGCTTGGCTGGACTATTCTTGAATTCACTAGATAAGCTGGAAGTAATTCTTAGCATGATTTCTGTTTACTTGATCCATGTAAATATTTCAGAGATTCTGTCCTTGAATTTCTAATGACTCCTAGGATTGAAAGTGAACCCTTCACCATACTAGTGTATTGAAAGAATCTTCCTGAATTATTGTGTCTCAGCTAATAGGCTTTTCAATTAAAAAATATTTGCTCTACCTTACACTTTTCTCTTTCTCTGCTTTCCAGTGGCAAGTTGTTATGAGTCCTTCTCTCTGCATTAGTCCAACAACTGCTCAAAAGCTTTGGTTGAATTTTTGTTTAGTTGAGAAAGAAGTACAAATAAAAGAAGAAGCAGATGGTCTCTTTGTGATTGAATGAAGAAAAAGGGTTTTGAGAACAATGTGTGAATAGGTGTAGTCTAATAAAACACTCAGCCACCTGCTGCCTGCATCCTTCAAAAAAGATTCTGTTGCATATTCTGGGAATTAACTACTGGAGTATCCTTAGGTTTAATGAAGGAAAAAGTAAACTCTGAGGGTTATAGAAGCTATTTCCCCCCCCACCGTGTTTGGATTCAGTTATCATCTCTCTAGCTTAAAATTTTCCTTAGTTTAACAACTTTATGCTCTAGCGTATAACTACATGTGAACTAGCAGGCTTTCAAATCAAGGTGGTACAATGGATGGAGTGCCAGGCTTCCAGTAAGAAAGACTTATCTTCCTGAGTTCAAATCTGGCCTCAGACTAGCTAGCTGTGTGACCCTGGGCAAGTCACTTAGTCCTGTTTGCCTCAGTTTCCTCATCTGTAAAATGAACCAGGGAAGGAATGACAAATCACTCCATTATCTTTGCCAAGAAAATCCAAATGAGGTCATGAAGAGTTGGACGTGGCTGAAACTGAAACAACTGGACAACAACAAAGATCTGGGTCCATGGGACACGGCATTTTCTTCCTTTTTGTTAAGTTGTCCAAGTCTTTATTGTAATGCCTGACATTTAAATAAGGGTCTACTGTTTGCAAATCACCTTATATGTATAGCAGTACCTGATCTTTATGCTATAGTCATTGTACATCTTTCTCTAAAGAGGTTAAGTGATTTGCCCAAGGTGACGTAGTGAGCAGTGATTTGAGACAGTTCAAACCTTCCTACTCTAGGTCCAACTCCAGTTTGTTTGCGCTAAATGGCTAGTTAACGAGCAAGTGGCAATTCTAAAAGCTTGATTTCTTTTTCAGGGGTTCACTCTTCAACCTGACTATCAGACTATTATCAATCCCACATCTACAGCTGCACAGGTTGTAACCCAAGCAATGGAGTATGTACGTTCAGGCTGCAGAAACCCTCCGGCACAGACTGTGGACTGGAATGATGACTACTGCAGTAATGGGTAAGCAGCCAGGGAATGCCTCCTTTATTTTAAACTGCATGTAGCACGTAAGTAGGGTCCCCTGCTTTTATGAGGGGTGAAAGGAAGATGAAAGGCCGCACCTTTGTCTCTTTTTCTGATACTTTAAAAAAAAATTCATCCGGAAGAGCTCTTTGCATTTTGTAAGCCAGGAAATGCTTCTCCAGGAACTACGAAGCAGGCTTCTGGCTCTTCCAGTAAGCTACGCCTTTCAGGTAACTTCACAGTAGTTCCTCTGCTCACCCCTATTTTCCATGCTAGCAGTAAGGCCATTTTCTAGAACTACAGTGGAATAAGTCCATTAACAAGCACTGATTAAGTACTTACTGTGTGCTGGGCACTGTTCTAAGGGGAAAGCAACTGGGGGGGCGGAGGGAGGCGGGGAAGAACTTCTGCCCTCTATTGACCATCCAAGGGTGTGTAGCCAATATAATCACCTCTAAATATGTGTTTGTTTTCTCCCCATGCAGGAGCATGCAGAGGGACAAAGCACTGTACCTTACCTGAAAACGAGATCGCCTCTTCTTTCCAAGAAGGAATGCAGGGAAGTCTTTTCACCATGGATTGCTTTGTGCAGTCAAGGCGGTTCTGCAATTTATTAGAAAATACAAGTTGCTAAGCACTTAGGACTATTTGAGCTTGTGGGTCACCCACCCTGGAAAAAAAAAATAGTCATGCTTCTTTCTTTATTGTTTCTCTCCCTCCCATCCCCTAAATCCTTTACGGACATTGTTTTTCTTCTTCCCTGAGGGAAACTTGGACCATTCAGATTTTATGTTGGTTTTTTGTTGTGAAGTGCTTCGCTATAGTAACTGCCTTAGCAACTGTAGACGTCTCGGATTAAAGTCCTGGATTTTCCATTGGTTTTCATAATGGGTGTTTATATGAAACTACTAAAGACTTTTTAAATGGCTTGATGTAGCAGTCATAGCAAGTTTGTAAATAGCATCTATGTTACACTCTCCTAGAGTATAAAATGTGAATGTTTTTGTAGCTAAATTGTAATTGGAAACTGGCTCATTCCAGTTTATTGATTTCACAATAGGGGTTAAATTGGCAAACATTCATATTTTTACTTCATTTTTAAAAAAAAAACAACTGACTGATAGTTCTATATTTTCAAAATATTTGAGAAAAAAATATTCCCAAATGATTTTAATTTAAAAACCAATTGGCTTTGTCTCATTGATCAGACAAAAAGAAACATGTTGGGGGAAGCGCAAACACATTTATTTTGTACTGCAGAAAAAAAAATTGCTTTTTTGTATCACTTTTTGTGTAATGGTTAGTAAATGTCATTTAAGTCCTTTTATGTATAAAACTGCCAAATGCTTACCTGGTATTTTATTAGATGCAGAAACAGATTGGAAACAGCTAAATTATAACCTTTACATATGGCTCTGTATTATTGTTTCTTCATACTGTGTCTGTATTTAATCTTTTTTTATGGAACCTGTTGCGCCTATTTATGAAATAATAAATATAGGTGTTTGTAAGTAAATTTGTTAGCATTTTAAAGAGGTTTCTTTGATGTTTTAACTTTTGCTGGCAAAAAATATTCACACCTGGTGTGAATACTTTATTATTTAGTTTTTACAGTGACATGAATAAAGCCAAACCTGCTTTTCATTTAGCAGCAAATGAAAGTAACCAATCCTTATTTCTGCATTTCTTTGGTTGATGCAAAAGCAAAACGATCCTACATAAGAACTTCCCTTCTTAATCCAATGAAACAGGGAACTACCCTGAAAGACACACAAACCACAAGACTAAACAAACAAAAGCGTCCTCCATCGAAAAAGGGGTTGCTTCTTGGTTCTCAGTCCAGTTTTAGTTAATAAAGAAAACTTTAAAGTAAAAGAAGAGCAAAATAGAGAAAACCAGCCTGAACTGACCAAAATGCCTCCTCTAGTTACATTTAATGGACATTTAGAAAGCTTATGAGAATGAATGAATTAGGGTCAGGGTGGGGGTGGGGGGAAGGATGTGGAAAGAAGGGAGTTAAGGGAAACGCAGCCGTCTAAAATGCCTACAAAAATGAAAGGTGAGTGACCAAGGCAGCAAAGAGAAAGAAAAAGAAACTCAGAAGCAGAAGTCGATCATAAAGAATGAGATTCTTGTTGTCCTTTGTGGCCACTACATGTCTCTTCTCCCTCCAGAAGTCCTGTGCTTGTCAGAGGAATTCCATGGATGTAAGAGACCTGCAGAAGAACAGAGGGCTATGAGAATCTAGCTGGACAGATGCACGGCTTTTAGATCAGAGAGCACTAGCAAACCAGACCCTTCTGCAGGATTGTATCCAGGAAGCTAGTCTAGTTGGTAATCAAGGGAATGGCTGATGTCTCTTTCATGCAGTGTGTGAAATAAACTTAGCAATTTAACTAAATACAAATATATGCATTGTGTAATCCAGTCAGAATTAAAAAGACAATAGGTATGCTTGCTTTGGAATGATTTTAGGCATTGTACAACCTTGAATCACTTGAGCATGTAATAACTAATAAATAATGCAGATCCAATGTGATTATTAAAATGACTGTAGCTGAGAGCTCTAATTTTCCTGTCTTGAAACTGTATAAGAACTCATGTGATTGAGTTCACAGCTTATTGTTTGTCTGTTTAGCATTTTAGAAATATACCAGCACTACTAATTACCTAATGTCTTTTATTTATTATATTATGATAAAAATTTTCATTCGCATTAATTCTAAAATGAGAAGGTAATTACTAGAGTGAGAACAGCCCGATTTGACTTTGACAGGCAGTTTGTACAGGAAAGTACTATGTTGTTTACGTCCTTTCTAGAGCAGGTGTACAACCAGGGTAGGAAGAGTGTTGAAATTCAATACCAAATACAGTAAAAACATCAATGTAAATAAAAGAAAATACATCATGAATAAAAATACTTATCACGTGTGACCGGATTCTATTTGATTATCCATTGGTCTCTGAAAGAAAAACCCCAGTCAGATGAGAAATTCCGAAAGGATATCTTAGCAGAATTGATCAGGCAGAAGAAGAAATATGCCTACCCTGACCCCCACCCTGCCCACCCACTACCAAGATCCCCATACCCAAAATACTTAGAGAAGGTGCCTTTATCAGGATGAGCCTCTAGGGACATGAGACATTTTCTGAGGAGTCTTCTATATTTAGACATGGGGCTCATTCTAGAGTCATGTCGGACAGAGTAAAGAGCCACTGGTTCAGATAAAATGACATTACACATGGAGTAATAACTCTGAGAGGTAATGACAAAACACAGGTGAAAGTGAGGGTCCCAGTTACTGTCCTCAAGAAATATCTTGGGCAAATTCAGCCTCGAACATGAACAGGGAATTTCATCGGCACATTTGGAAAGCACAGACAAAAAGTACAGACCATTAAAAGGAAGAGAAATGATGGGGGCGGGGGCGAGGAAGTATAGAAGTAGGTAATCTGAGCATATTGATGTTCCTCCAAATGTTGTCAGAGCCAATAATGCAAAGATAGTCAAATAATGATTTCCAAAGTAACCAAATTAGCTAACGTTACTAAGGATAAAAGTTGTTCCCTGGGATTATTTTCATCTTGATACATTAAAGAGAATGAGAGTAGCCTAAGGAGGCATGAGTAGTCAATAGGAAACCATGACCAAAGAGATTCACAGTTTATAGGGAAGTAGAAGGAAAGCTCTCTAAATGCAGATTTAAGAAATGATGTATCAGTAGCCAGATTCCCCTGTTCCCCTAGATACCCTGGAATAGTTTTTGAGCCCTTGGGAAGGTGTTTGTGGGTAGCAGAGACAATCAGTTTGACTCCAACTTTAGAAGAAATCTGAACTTAAAATTATTGAATGATCTATGAACTCCTAGGAGAAATTACTAAGGAAGCAATGAGAAATTGCATGTGCTAATAACTTTATTTATTTTTATTTTTATTTACAAGATGGCTTACTTTGAACCATCTTAGAAATTACATTGTATTAACCAGACCATCTGGTTCATGACTCCCCCTATTATGATTTCATGTTTTTAGGGTATCAGTTACATTTTGCAGCAACTTCATTCTAATAAATTTGCAAAGGATTGTCCCATTCATTTATTGCAGTAGAATTTGGGGTTGTCCAATGTTAATAGAAACAAATAGGTCATCAGCCAAGGTTTGGAAAGTGTTTTACAGTCATGGCTACTGTATTGGTCTTTGTCATATTGGGCTTTTGACTCCCCTTCTTATTTCTATTAAAAAAAAAACCTCTGTTAAGCTAGTCTTCTTATACTCCTTTTAAATATGGAAAAAAGTGAAGCCCATCAGAATGAAGCTATTTGTTAGGGTTTAAAAGCAGACATTGACAGAGCCAGGGACAGAACTCCTTCCCCACAAGTCCCATTTATCATTTTCATTGAGATACACTATCTCTGAATGACCACCTCTGGCATCCCTTGCTAAGCACAAGACCTTCCTAATATGGCATATTTGTCTCCTTATATTGCTGCGTGCCTAGCACAATATCCTGTCCTTAAGTAGGAATTCAGTAAATATCTGTGGCTAGATAGGCTTCTGTAAACATTCTATTATGCAATGTTTATTAAGTACCTATTTGCAAGGCTCTGCAAGGAAATTTAACCAATTACAGAGGGACGCACACAACGCCCTCTTAATGCTATAGACACTCTTCAAATAAAGCACTTTGGTTCTATGGTGGATCCATGATTTCATCCTTGTTGTGGCGTTGGGAATGAGGGGGGGGTAGGCCTTGAGAAATAGCATTCCCACCATGCTTTTGTGTCATGTGCTGTCTTTATCCATACTTTCCCATGGATCCACCACAAGAGAATCTGTTGAATATCTGGAGGCCTTCTTGTTCTATTAGTTTTGAAAGGTGCTCCCAAAAGAAGGGTTATGTACTTAGCTAGCAGTCACTGTGGATTGAAGAAAAAATGAGGCCATTGTGCCCTAAAGCCTAAAACTGTGGGGATCATCATAGAATGGTAGGATTTAGTGCTCAAAGGGCCTTCAGAGAAAGTGAATAATCCAGTGGAGAGGAGTACAGAGAAGAAATTTCAAAATAATTAATGCATTCTTTCCTCAGGCTATATTATTGAACATGCCAGGAATTATGCTAGTGGTGGCAAGAGCAAAAAGATTCACATCAAGGAGGACAGAAAAGGAAGAGGTCCTAAAAAAGCCGGCGTGTTGGATGCTGTAGAGAAAGTTTAGGGGACAAACAAGAAAGTCTTATGGCAAGAAACAAGTCCAAGGCAATAAATACAACCGTACTAGGCACCAATATGACACCAGAAATTAACAAATCCAATCCTGCTTAGAGAATTTATATTCTAACAGGAAGAAATGTTTTATATATATACAAATAGCTACAACTATAAACTCAAGAGAAAAGGTGCACTTGTGAGAAGTACAAAGTGCTATAAGAGTCACGAACAGGCTAATTAGAGCCTTCTGTGATAAAGGGACAAAGTCTAGCAACACATCCCTAGTGAAGACCAGGCCTAAATCATCCCAGGAAAGAAAAAAGATACTTTGTTTTTAGAGATGGTCACAAGAAGACAAGCCCCTCTCTCCCTTAGATATACCAATGGACTGGACCTATGATTTCACCGGTGTAAAGGAACCTCCCAGATAAAGAAACCCCTTCTACCAATGGAGGCTGGCACCTTTTCTCCCACTCATAGTCTTAGAGAATTGACTAGGGCACTAAGAAGTTAAATGTCTTGCTCAAAGTCATACAGCCAAGCATATGTCAGAGGTGTGACTTGAACCCAGTTCTCCCAAGTTCAAAAGCTGACTAGCTATCCACATTAAATTTCAATTCTCAAGTACTAATATTCCTTAGTGAGGAACATTGTTTGAAGGAAAGGAATCGAGTTGCTTCTTGGCACCACTGAGTCCCGAGAAGCTTTATAGGCATGGGCACCTTCTCAAGGGCACGGAGTCAGTGGCTCCATGGACAGATGCTGTGAAATGTGCCATCTCATCTCTTACACAGCCGAGCATTTCATCATCTCATATCCCAAGCCAAATTAAATTGTAGGTAAGATTAAGTTCTTATTCGACTGACTTGGAGACAACTGAGAACAATGACTTGTTAGATTTCAACATCTGTCATAGCTACTGCCTAATTAAAGAAACCTACTAGCAAATGTAAGCCAGCATGGAGCCTACAACTGCCATTATTTCACATTTTATTAACAGCTTGCTAGCATAGACATTTTAAAGTAAAATTTCATTCACACTGGTATCAGAAGCCAGCCAAAAAAAAGTGACTAGAAAATAAAATGGAAAGAACTAGCAAATCTAAAGAGGAAAAAAGCCTTCAATGCGCAAGAAAAACTACATGCAAAACTACAGTATTTTAAAGGTTGGGGCATCACCATTTGACAATTGTGTGTTTACAATAAGCCTGAGCATAATTGCACTGATGGGCTGTCAGGGAAAAGATTAATTTGGCAAAGATTAGTATTGACTTGCTGTTTATTAAGGCTTTTAAACAGCTGTATCTGGCAACATTCCTGTAAGTGCCTGTCATATCTGAAAATCAGGCTCACACCCTGGTGCTTGCCAGCTGTTACTAAACAATCTTATACCACTTTGAATGTCTTTCTCCGGGCCAAACAGCAATGGCAAAGTATTGCCAAATGAGTCTTTTTCTCCTCCTGTCACTTTTCTGTGGGGCGTGTAGGGGGTGAGAGGAGAATGGGTTCTGAAAACTGAAATGTCAGCTTATGGTTGATGGCTTAGCTGATAACAGATCCTGGAAGCCAGAAGGTGGTTAGGTGAACATGTCCCACATATAGAGATTGGTATTTCTGTTAGTCACCTCACAGAGACAAAGAAGCCACAGTTTGCAACTGTTGCTGGCAAAAGGTTTTGAAAACAGTTAGAAATGGTGATCAAAGATGTGAGAGTCGTCCAAAGTCCAAAATTAATGTTTCATTTCCTCAGGCCATATACATGCTTTGTGTGCCATAGTGTTGAATAAAGACTGCGTAGTTGAAAGTTCGGCCAAAATACAGGAACGGGCCATTCATCTTTATAAAGTGGACTGAGTTTTTATCTAGAGATGCCTTGGAGTGAAGACCCAGTGGAGAAAGAGGGCAGAATTCGGGTTCACTGAGAATGGAAGCTCCATTCCAGGGTGGTTGTCTCAAGTCCATAAAGGAAAGGGCAATTAGATTTTTGTCTCAGAATAAGACCAGTTCCAAAGCATAATAATAAAGACAATGGAAAGGAAAACATTCCTATGTTGTTAAACATCTACCTCTAAAGAATCCTGAGTTACCATTAAGGTCAAATTAGCTTTTCCAATATGACTGCTTTTTTTTCTGGGATCAATCTCCACTTTTCGAGTATCATCAAGCTGAAAGAAATCATCAGAACAGATACAAACTATCTTAACAAAACAGCAGTTACAATCTGTTAATCCATACAGTGCCAGCAGGTTCTGGGCCATGAGGCCAACAAGCTTAGTGGGCAATGCATAGCATGCCATCGTTCATCCAAAGGAAGCCTGTGAGTTTAGGGTTCTTATTTCCTGAATGGACATTGAAATTGTTTTAAAAGCAAAGTCAAAATAACCCAAATGCCATTATTTATAAGACTCTCCTATTGTCCATGGCTATTGTGAGGTTTTTGAAGCAGGATCAAATCAAGTCGAGAGATTTCAGTGGAGTGTGGAAGCTTATCATACCACTTCCTGAATGCTGATATAATGCCTCACAGCTAAGGGTCTAAAAGAGCTTTATTTCCTTAATCTTGAACCTTCCTCCATGGATAAAGAGGGGTGATTAATTGCTCTCATTAACCCCATCTAATTGGAAAAACAAGGAGATTCACTACTGGGAATAGCAAACAAGACTCTGGCCTAGAGTCCACTGTATACCCACTTGCCAAGTTTCCTACCTACAGGTATATCCTAGTCATGTTGATAGCTAAGTCAAATAGTCCATAAAAATTAGTCATATGCCTATAAATCACAACATCTTCCCTGTCATAAGCAGGATTAGACTTCCTCAATCAACAAGCATTTATAAATTATATTCTGCATGTGCCATGCTCTGTGCTGGGCTCTAGGTATACAAAGAAAAAGAAAACAAGTCTCTGCCCTTATAGAAAGAAACAACATTGACTCATAAATAATAGCAAATATGTGCAAAGTAAATATATGGTAACTGGGAAAGGAGACGACTCTAGGAAATTGTGGGATTAGAGAAAGCCTAGGATAGTGTGTTGGTAAGCAAAAATGGGCTCCTTAGCACTTAGTTCAACAAGTGCCCTTGAATAGTTTGGCTTTTGTCCCCTTCGAGTAATTCATTGAGTCTTACTAGGTGCTAAGCCCCAGGCCCAAACCCCTATTAGGTGTAAAACTTTAGTGGGTGTGGATTGGCAACTAAGGTGGGGCCCAAGGTGGGGCTAACTCCAGGGAGGGCCTAGTTTACATGTCTGGGAGAGCAGAGGCTTTTGGACCACATGGGTTTAAGTCTGCCTCTTTGTGACGATTCCAGGTCACGTGGGTGAGTCGCACGTGTGACTCACCCCTGACTCTGAAAAAGATATAAAAACTAGGGGTTGGCTGTCTGTTCCTTGGAGGTCCTCCTTACAGCAGTGGTGGCATGTGACTCTGGGCCAGCCCTTGTTCTGAGCTTCCAGGCTGAACCTAGATGTTGGTAACTATGAACTGCATTGGGTCTGTCTGTTGATGTTCGTAATTTGTTTGTATTTTGCTCTGAAGTTCAGTGTGCTGGCTTTTCCCCCTGAACTAAGTGAATGATATTTGTATGCTGAATTAAAGTAAGCTTGTCAACCCCTTTAACCCTGCTTTCCTTATTAAAGCAGATCAAAAGAACCTGTGCTGTTGGCAGCTTTCTGAGTGCTGGCTGTGGGTGGATCTTACACCCCCACAGAAGCTGCTGGCCGGATTGTTGAAACAGATAGAAAATGGCACTTGAACTCAGCTTTGAAGGAAACTACAGATTTTAGGAGGTGGATAAGGAGGAAAACCAACCATAACATGTATTGCCTTTTTTTCAGTCCAGGGAAGGTTGTCTTTGTGGCCTCCCACAACTCTGCTAACTTGACTTGGTCACCTAGTATAAGTCCTATCTCTAGGCCAGAGCTGTCCAAAATGTGGCCTGCAGGCCAGTTTACATAAAGGCTTTAGTAAATGAAGCTGAGCTACAGGCAGAGCTCTCACTAAAATGGCAAATCAAAACATATTGTCTATTGTTTCAATAAAACCCTAAGGTTGGACAACCCTGCTCTAGGCCAAGGGGCAGTCCTAATATCAAGTTTACATTCTCTTTTTGTTTTGAAACCACACGTTTAAATGGATATGTCACACCTCTTACTCCAAAGAGTCTCAATCTTTTCCCCCTTTGACAATGGACTCAGAGAGAAAGTGGAGGAAATCTCAGCTGTATGTTTATAATGCCTGCCAGTGGAGCACTTCACAAATGTTACTGAGTTTTCACAGCACCCCTCTGAGTTCTGGACATCCCTCATTACCCTATGATTCTATGATTATTCAGATGAGTAAATGAGTTGTAGAGAGGTGACGGGATTGTGTATATTACAAGGTCACCAAAAGGGTTCTTGAAAGCATCAGGTGAAGAATGCAAAAGATTTCTTCATCAAGGACCCAGTTGTTACCATTCAAAAGCAGAAGATAGCAATAAACCAGGCCAGAGGCAAAAGGCTGCCCTCTTCAGCTTACCAATCACATTCCGCCAGAGGCCTAAAGCTCTGGGCAAGGATGCTCAAGTCTTACTGTATGATGACAATCACAACAGCAAAAATAATAATAATAATGCTAGATGGTATTTATATAGTGCTTTGAGATTTGCAAAGTGCTTTCACACATTTCACCGGATTCTCACAACAAATCTAGGAGGTATCTAAAATCTAAAAACATCTAAAGGTATCATTTCCCCTTTTTATAAGCGAAGGACCCCAAAGCTCAGAAAAGCTAACTGATTTGCTCACAGTCATAAGACTATTAAGTGTTAGAGGGCAAATGTGAACATAAGTCTTCCTGGTTCCAAGTTCAGCATTGGTGAGCAATGATAAGGAGTCAATGACAGATTTATCATGGTAATCAGCACCTCTCGGACCCAAAGTCCAACAGGAACCCCTAACGTTGATCAAGTCTTGAACTATGACAACTTCTGTGGAATCTTCTCTCTGGGGCATGGTGGGGTATCTCGCTTTATCAAGGGGAGCCACAGAAACGCAAATCTAGTCTCGTCAAGAGTTTCAGACAAACAGAAAGGAAGACATGTCTAAAAGAAACTGCAGTTTCCAGATATTACAAAATACATAGACTTACAAAAAAAACCTTTTCCTGGTTGCTAAGTTGGGCTAGTTTTTAACACCTGGTTTCATGGTGTGGTTTGAAGAGACCAATATAACAAAAGTGACGGGACTTGGCAACTGTTGGTTCCTAGAGGTTGTTTTAGGGTTTGAGGTGTACATGTGTTGTGTGTGTCAATCACTCAAAAAGCATTTATTAAGTGTCTACTATGTCACAGACGTAGTCTGAGTGTAGTCCCCAGGGGCAGCTAGGTGGCACAGTAGATAGGGTACTGGGCCTAGAGTCAGGAAGATTCATCTTCCTGAGTTCAAATCTGGCCTCAGATACTTACTAGCTGTGTAACTCTGGGCAAATCGCTTACCCCTTTTGCCTCGGTTTCTTCATCTGCAAAATGAGCTGAAGAAGGAAATGGCAAATCTCTGTAGTATCTCTGCCAAGAAAATCCTGAATGTCGTCACAAAGAGTTGTACATGACTGAAAAACAATAACAACGTATCCCAGACACTTTGATAAGTACTGGGGATGTGAAAAAAGGCAGAAGATAGTCCCTATTCTCAAGGAGATCACAGTCTAACGGTGACAAAGGAGAAAATCCTACATTCTACATCACTTAACAACTTGCTGAAATGATTTCTGGTTTTGCAGTCTCATAACAACTATAATCACAAAGCAATGGCCCCACAAGCCAAGTATATGTGGCAGAAGGAAAGTGAATTGGCTCATGCATGTACTTTGATGATCACTCCGTTAATGCCTAAATAAATGAGAAGGGAGAGAAAGATACCATATTTTCTCCCTTTTTTATTTTCCTTTCAATGTATGGTTATCAGAAGAAGTCTCTGAGGGCTTCCCTACGTGACTTCACATTTCAATGCCTCCACACCAACAGATGGTTTAGATAAAACCTATTAGTTTCATTTATACACATGGTTTCATCCTTTTCCTTCCCCTGAACCCTCCTCCAAAGAGCTTATTTTTAACATTTTTGCCTAAAGGTTTGGTTTTCACATTTTTGCAGAAATGAAGAAGTTTTGCCAATGTCTCATACTTTAATCATCATCACTCTTGCCATCAAACAAGCATTCAGATGAGAATATGGTTGATGAGTATTCTGCAATGGAATTTACGTCCAAAAAACTGCATTAGAATTACTTGGCAAATTTGATTTATGTATCTTTTCATACAACCTTTGAGTGTTTGCATTTTTCCATGAGGTTAGTTATGATCATTTCAATTTCAGTATAAGTACTGTATATGCTCTGTCAAACATAATGATGCCAGCTCTTTATCTTGGTTTTATCTTGATGTCATTACTTTGGAGAATATTTCCATTCAGAGAGCATGCCACAATGAGAAGCTAACTCCTCATAAGGCACTAGATTCTTGAAGAGAAATTGCAAACAAGCCAGTCAAAACTTGCCCCAATTTTGGCTTTTATGCAAAGCTGACATAAGTTGCTAGATGCTAACCTTATGTTCTGTTCCTATGGTTAAAGAAAAAATAAACTAAAGGTTAAAATGGTCAGTGGAAACACTATACAATAATCTACCCTACTGACACACAAGAACCCCAAGAACCAAATACAGCTCTAAAAACTTGGCTAGTCCTTCAAAATAGAATTTGTTTGGCCTAAGTAGCTTGGCTTCCAAACTCTGACCAGCCTGCCTTCATCCCTACCTTACCTTGCTGCTGTACTTCTGACTGTGTTTTCCCAAGATGGTATCAGATTTAGCAGAGGTGAGAGACGGAGGAAAAGTATCCCCTTTAATTTCCTTTTAGCCATTTTCAGCAACCCTTAAGTTCTCACAATTTAAAAGGGTCCTTTGAATACACATATTCTACCTTATGTAAGATTATTCTGTTTATGAGGGTGTTCACCCCTGTGTGATGAATGTTTTATTGACGCTTTCTTATGTCATTGTCACTTCTCAATGCCCATTTTCCATCTCCTCCATTTAACCTTCCTTTGCAACAAAGAAATATAGTCAAGAAGAATAAGCCAGCACATTAGTCTGGTCTGGTAATGCATGGTTTTTTGCACCTGTAGACTACCTCCTCTCTTCCTAGAAGAGGAAGACATACTTCACTATCTGTACTGTAGAACAGCAGGGTCAAAGTCAAATAGAAACAGATCCCTGTTGGCTGAAATAATGAATCAGAAAGCCCCAAATTAACTGTCTGTGCTGTATCATACTGTTATTTATCTTGTTAAACATTTCCCAATTACATGTTGGGCAATCCAAAATTTTGGGGTGGTGTTTGACACCCTGGTGTAATCATAGGAGTAGGAATAACTAACATTTATACAGTGCTTATTATGTCTGACCCGGTACTGTGCTAAGTGCTTTAGAACTATTCTTTCATTTGATAATAATAATGATAGCTATCATTTCTGTAGTATTTACTATGTGCTAAGCACTTTATAATTATTCTTTATTGGATAATAATCATAACTATTATTATTATAAAAGTTAACATTTGCATAATGCTTACTATGTATGTGCCAGGCACTGTGCAAAGTGCTTTAGAATTATTATTTCATTTGATACTCACAACAGCCCTGGGATATAGGTACTATAATTATCCTCATTTTTAGATAAGGAAACTGAGCAAACAGAAGTTAAATGACTTGCCCAGGGTCACACAGCTAGTAAGGGTCTGAGGTCAGTTTTGAACTCCAGTCTACCTGACTCCAGTCCTAGTGCTGTATCCACTGCACCCCCTAGCTAGGCCAGCTATAGAGTCACCCACCATTTGTCAGTACATTAGTCAAAGTTCTAAAGTCATTCACTATTGTTTTCCTTTATTGTGGTTATTGTAGAAATTGTTCTCCTGGTGCTGCTTACTTCAATCTGCATCAGTCCATGCTAGTTTCCCAAGCTTCTTTGAATAATTCATATTTGTCATTTCTTACATTACAGTAATATTCCATGTTACATTTAGTCATCTATTCCACAAGTGCTGATGTTGTAGGCCACACTTGATTGAAGCTGGTCTGGTGCTTGGAATTCCAATGGAATGAAGCATTTAAAAACCAACAGTTAACAAAGGGAAATTTACTTAGCTCTGGCAGGGAAAGGATCTTCATCAAGGACAGAGTATTAATTCAGCTGGGCCCAGTTTCTCTGCCTCATTGGCAGCCATGCTGTTACTTGGGTTAGAAACCTATGGAAGGAGTACAACCCTTTCTTCTTCATGGACTGTTTTTGGGGAGTTTTTTTGTACTTAGGTCACCAAGAAATTATGTCAATGGAATAAGTCTTATTCCCCTGAGTTAATTAACTCTGAAGGGTAGTTTTAATACCTTTCAAGGAAAAACTACCCTAGCCTATGTGGCAGATATTGTCCCCCCACAGATGGGCACTCATTTTGTTTCTAATTTTTTGGTAACATAAAAATTCCGCTTTATATATATTTTTATATATTCAACCCTGCCTCTCTATGAGTGTTGAGTCCTCAATTAATATCTTAATAAGTTCATTCTTTCACTATTCAACAAATATTTATGTGTCTTAAGTTATGACTGTGGATAAAGTTACTGCACTATAAAATTTAACTGTGACATAACCTCTGCTGTGATGTCATGTCAGTGATTTTACCAGAAGCCAGTATGACCATCTATCTGTGACTAACAGGAACAACTCTCTCTTCTCTCTCTCTCTCTCTCTCTCTCTCTCTCACTTTATCATGCTCATTCTTGCATATAAATATAGATATATATATATATATATATACATATATATACACTTATATGTATGTATATATGAGTATATGTGTGTGTGTGTGTGTGTATTTTAAATAAGGTTACCTCTTTAGGTAGCTACATATTGATGCCTAAAAAAGACTATAACATACTATACTTAGAAAGCATATAATTTTTCACTGAGAGGTAAAACGGTTTGTTCTAAGAAGTTGGATAATACAAAGTTGGACTAGCAACTGACCATGTGACAAAGGAAAGTAAAAATGTCAGGGTCCTTAAGTGCAACGATGCTGGAGCCAGTTTGGTTTTGGGCTAGAGCCATATGGGGGATTAACACTAATAATTAGGTAACTAATACTAATAATTATAAAATTCATCAGTTAACATTTACTAAGTGCCTACTGTATGCCAAACATTGTGCTAAGTTCCAGGTATACAAAAAAAGGCAAAAGCCAGTTCCTACCCTTAAGGAGTTTACTATCTAATAGGGAGAAATAATGCATAAACATACATATATATATATATAGAAAGAGAGAGAGATATACACATATGCATATGTATACACACATATATATAAAATGTGTGTGCACACACACACAAATATGTATACACACAAGTTATATACAGGATAAATAGGAAATAATTAAGAAAGGGAAGTTACTAGAATTAAATGGGGCTGGGAAAGGCTTCCTGTAAAAGCCAAATTAGTTGGGACTTAAAAGCTAGAGAAGTCAGCAGCTAGAGTTGAGAAGAGAAAGCATTCCTGTCATGGGGAAAAGTCAAAGAAAATGCTCAGTCAAGAGATAAAGTATCTTGTTCATGGAATATTTAGGATGCCAGCATCACTGGATCAAAGAGTACATGGTAAGAAATAAGATATAAGAAGACTGGAAAGGTAGGAGAGAACTAGGTTATGAAGGGCTGAAGGAAGTGAATGATGGAAATGATCCAAGGCTGAAGCCTGGAAGGGCATAATCAGCAATATGATAAGAGGGCTAGGGATTCAAGAAAGGAAGGCAGTGTAGAGTTGAATTGGTTCACCAAGGGATCAAGTTGGGGAAAAGAGGAGAGTAGTTAGTGCAGGTGAGATGACCTGGAAGAGAATTGAGGTGTCAAGGGATTGAAAGTCATGGTTCGGATGAAGAAGAGAATTCTCTAAGGGAAGGCAGGGGGAGAGGTGAAAAGTCAATAGGTTAAACAGTCAGATAAGGGGATTTTGGAATTCTTAACATGGAGGTGGTATATCTGTGAGTGATGACAAGATCAAGGCTATGATTACCTTTGTGTGGCTGAGGTAGGGTGAAGGAGCAGCCCATTGGAAGTGAGTAGGTTGAGGAAATGAGTGATTAGAGTGTTTGAGGGAGAGTCAATATGTCTGTTGAAATCTCCTAGTATGAGGACAGGCATTAGGGAGGAGAGAAAATTTGTGAGTCATGTACCAAACTCATTCATCAAGGAAAGATAGTGACATAGGGGTCTGGAGACAACAGCTACCAGGATTTTGATTGGGTGGTAGATAGGAAAAACATGAACCTCGAAGAAAGATAGATTACTGAGAGATGAAGGTAAGGGAAAAACCTGGGAGTGGCAACAGGGAGCAAGGAATATCCCAACTCCCTCCCCTTGATCAGTGAGCTGAGGAAAATGAGTGAAGGTGCAATCAGTACTGGAAAGGCTATCCAGGGAGGCTATGTGTGTCATCTGGGAAGCCCAGTTTCAGTAATAGTTAGTAGATGGAAGGAGTGGGAGAGGAAATAATTTAGGATGAAAGAAAGTTTGTGGCCTATGGAAAATGTATTCTATGGGGCACAGAGGAAGGGCTGGGTGGTATTTGATTGAAACTTTTTGAAAAGGGTGGAAATAAGGAATCAGGTAGCGGGGTTGGGAAATGGGGTTTTGATGGTTATTTAAATGGGTTCAGAATCACTGGGATGTGAAGGGTATGACCAGGTATGATTCATCATTGAATGAAGGGTACCACTCCTCTTCCCAACAGAAGCTGAAGATCTTCCTGGAAGCAAGTGAACTACAAGATAGGAGGCACAAATTCAAATGGTCAGACATCATGCTTTAGTACACCTCTTCCCTCCAAAGAGTAGAGATTAGACAGGAAAAGGGCATAGCAGGAGATGAAAGTCAAACCCGCACAGCAAGAGAAAGAAGTCCCATTACCCACCAACTTTCTTCTTCCTCTTCCCTCAAGGGACATGTGCAGCAGGAGAAGAAAGGCCTGAGGTCAAAAGGTCAGGTGTTCCTCTTTCTACTGGAGGTTCTCCAAGTCCTTGCTGGGAGATGGAGCTGGCAGCAGGAAATAGAAGTTGCCTTGTTCCGGCAAAGATGGAATTTGCTGCTTTGGGGCAGGTGGAAGGCACCTGGTCTAGCCCCTGGGCACCTTCCCTCAGGGGACTATATCAGTAAGGCAGAATTCATGACTTCAGAGATAACCATGAATATGCCCGAATGGTCCAGAATCACAGGATATAAGGAATTCTTCAAGTAGAAGGCAGAGGAGTTAAAGCATTTATTGAAATTCAAAAGTAGCAGACCCATGGACCAGTGTCCCCAATTCGACATCCTGGCAAGAAACTTCCAAGACCAGTATGCCCATCTCACAATAGCAACCAGGAGGCCACAGGAAAACATTATGGCAGCAAGCCAAGCCATATTGGTGCTTCCCCCACCAATGCCAGGGCCCTCCAGCAAGAAGACCACCCACTGGCCTCAAGCCCCTGCTCAGCACTCTCGGGTCTCCAAGGGGGTCAGTCCTGCTTTTTTTTGTAGCACCTGCCACCGTCACCGCCGCTTCCGCCGCAAACTCCAAGCTGTGTTCCAGCTAACTGACTGCTTCCTCTCTCCTTCATCTGTTAACTGCTTTCACCAACCACCTCTCCCACTGCCTCTTAGCTCTGCTCAAACCGTTCATCAAACTCCTCTTACCGCAGGCTTCCATTGGCTCCAGTCCTAGCCACTCCCCCCAGGACCCTGAAAGCCCCGCCCCCAAAGTCCACTCAAATGGGCGGGGAAGATCTTCCCATTCACTGATTGCCTTTACAGGGACACACTGTGCCCAGCAGGAGATGGAAGCCACAATGCGCACAGTCAGAGAAACGTTAGTCTCCTCTTCTCATCTGAGGAGGCTGGTCAGGAATCAGTAGCAGGAAGTGGTGCTAACAGAACTCTAGGAAAAATTAGGGGTAACAAAAAAATAAAAGTAACTTGTGGGGGAAGGAAGGGGAGGACCTTCAGAATTCCCAAAGAGAGAAATTCTCTCGATACATAAGGATCATTTCAGCTCTGGTGAATCTTTCACTCTCAGACGGTTGGAGGAGGAAGAAGAGTGGGATAGGGGACAAGGTAAGGAAAGACTTAGTGATTCCCAGAGTCTGGCTGCTTCTGGTTTGCCTATAGGTATGATTGGGAGAGAGGGGAGGCAGCTGAGAACGTTGCCTCATATTTTACAGAAAAAAAAAATGCTACTGCATCTCATCTGCTATCACTCTGGTGCCTTCTGCCACTCTGTCCTCCTTCACCCCTGTCTCACATGATGAATTAGGTTTACTGCTTCCCATCTCCTCCTACAGATTGCCCACTCTCTCATCCCCACTCTTTTACTTATTTTCAATCTCTCTCTACAGGCTCATCTCCAACTGCCTACAAATATACCCATCTCTCCCCTATCCTCAAAAAAACCATCATTTGATCCTTCCATCCTCCTTATCATTCTATATACAGTCAATCCTCAATGTTTGTGGGGATAATGTTCCTAGAAAACAGCCCAAAGTCAAAAACAAGAATGTTGATACATTGAACCTATGGGAAATATGGAGTTAGGTTCCCTCAACCATCAAAAACTGTAATATTTCACTAGAGATTTTTGAAAGTACATTTTTCTGCATACAATTATTTATAACAAAAAATTCTGGTAATATGCACATTTCATAACACAGTAACAATGAAACAACCTATAAAATGAAGAACACAAAATAAAACTGGTAACATGTAAAACATTTTTTCTCTCTAGTAGTTCCCTAGAATTCTGTGACCTTTGGTGCTAACAATTCGATTAAAAAAATTGATTTCAGACAATCTTCACTTTTCTACAGTACCATGAATACTGTATAGCAAATAAAATTCTTGAAACTAAAATATTTTTGACCTGAATCTTACCTTCTACTATGTCAGATGGTGGTGTGAGGGCTTTGTATTAAAAAGGCCAAGGTCTCCAGGGCTTTTATCTGGGTCATCTCCAGTTGTCCTGATCTATATCTTGCCACTGGACCCAAACGGCCCCTGGAGGAGAGAGTAAGGCTAGTGACTTTGCACAGTCCTGCCTCACTCAAATCCAGTTCACTTGCAAGTCATGACGTACTTTCCTGGTATCATGGTCCTCTTCAAGAACAAAGGGAAAACAATAACAACAACAATACTGCTATAAATCTCTCTACCTTGGTCACCCTCTGAAAACCAGTAGAAAGGTTGCTGGGACTTTAGTTGCTGCTGTTGGAAGACACTGAGACTGATGAGGTCTTGTCATCACACACTGTCCTTTATGGTTGATGGGGTGGCATTGGAGTTTGTGAAGGACTCACCAGCTTGAAATAATCCACATTAGTATATATGTATCATTTATGTTAATATAATATATTACAAATCAGCAATATTTGCTTCAGGCAGTATTTGAGATCCTTAAGACTCCTGGCCAATCACAGCTGCAGACACTATGGCGCAAAGTTTATCTAGCACTTTTATTTTCTCACTAAATTGTGTCGCTGACTTTGCAACTTGAGGCTTAGAGCCCCAAGGACTTGCACTATGTTTTGGGGGCATAAAAAACTTGAGTTTTAAAGGCAAACAATGAAAATACACAGTGAATACAAGGGGAGCTCTTTACAACAGTAAGGTGAACAAGACTAGTGAAGTGCCTAGTAGGATACCAGCCTCTCTACAAACATCCACATCACATTTCTCATTTTTTTTCTCTACTGCACATACCCATGAGTGTGCTGTTGCCAACACGAAAGTGAAAAATGAAGTTGCTAATAAAACCACCAAATGCTTGAAGTCAAAAAAGTCAAAGGAGCAAATGATGAGCATTGACCATCTTCACTCTTTGTAACTAAACACCTAGAAAAGGCTGTCTAAAATAGATGCCTTCACTCTCTCTCCTCTCACTCTTTTCTTAACCCCTTACAGTCTGGCTTCTAACCTTGTCACTTCACTGAAACTGCTGTCTCCAAAGACAATTCCTAATGATCTCTTAGTTGCCAAATACAATGGTCTTTTCTCATTCTCTTCAACTTCTCTGCAGGTTTTGACACTGTTGATCCCCTTGTTCTCCTCTTCGACACTCCCTTCTCTCTAGTTTTTCTGAACACCACTTTCTCCTATCTGCCCATTATTTTGCTTGTTCCTCTTCCAGATTGTACCTGCTGATTTCACTTTTCCCTCCTCTGACACTTCCACCACTCTAGCGCAGGCTCTCATCACCTCACACCCGGATTGTTGCAATAGCCTGCTGCTGGGTCTGCCTGCCTCCAGTCTCTCCCCATGCCAAACTATCCTCCATTCAGCCACTAAAGTGATTTTCCTAAAATGTAGTTCTGATCATAAAACGCTCCCTATTCACTAAACTACACTGGCTATCTGTTGTCTCCAGGAGAAACACAAAATCTTCCATTCGGCATTCAAAGCCCTTCATAAATTAGCCCCCTCCTACCTTTCCAGTCTTCTTATACATTATTCCTTGACCTAGACTCTTTGATCCAATGACACTAGCCTCCTGACTGTTCCACAAACAAGATATCCTACTCCAGGAAGGTATTTTCTCTGATTGTCCTTCATGCCAGGAACACCCCTTCCTCCATTTCCTCTCTGGCTTCCTGTAAGTCCCAACTAAAATACCACCTTCTACAGGAAGCCTCCTCTTAATTCTAGTACCTTCCCTCTGTTAATTATTTCCTATTTTATCCTGTATATAGCTTGCACTGTAAATATTTGTTTGCATTTTGTATCCCCCATTAGACTGTAAGCTCCTTGAGGGCAGAAACTGTCTGTTACCTCATTTTGGTATCCCCAGCACTTAGCACAGTATCTGGCACATAGTAGGCGCTTAATAAATGTTTATTGGCTGATTGATTGTTTCAGCTGCATCCTGTTCTTTCCCTCTAGCCAGCCCTTCCCCCTACCGCCCAAAGAGGAACCTAGACCATGTTTAAACTAGTTCTTCTGGGCTCTCTCACCTTAGTTCAGGCTGCCTAGACTCCCTCTTTTGCACTCTCCTGGCACAGCACAGGTTCATCTCATCCGCTGTGTCTCAATCCCCCACCCCGTAGCATATTTTCTACTGTCTAATTTATACCCCTTTACGCATTTCTTCCAGAGTTGAGCAGAAAAACTTCACTTACCTTCTCTCAATTTATACCGTAGAGATGTCCCCTTATTAATAAATAATAATAAAATAGCACAAAAATAATCTAGAGAATTGTCTCAGTATCCATGCATATGTGTCTATGTTTGTCAATAGACATTCATTAAGCACTTCATGTGAGCTACTCACTATGTTAAGCACAGGGGATACAAAGTAATTAAAAAATAACTGTGTGTGTGTGTATGCGCAAAGTATTTGTATGAGTTTTACAGGTATATATAGTATATGGATTTGTGTATGATCTTAAAAGTGTTTATGTGAGTCATAATTCTTCTTTACAACTTGACTATTATATAAATAAGTTCAATGTGAAGTTATATGTAGAAGACATATTGGATTCCATGCCGTCTTGGGGAGGAGGGGGAAGAAAATCTGGAATTCAAAATCAGGCGGAACTGAGTGTTGTAAACAAAAAATAAAAAATCTTAATAAAAAGAAGTGTTTATGTGGGTTTTCTGTATACTATGATACCACAGCTAATTAATAAGGGTCCATTTACATAGTATAATTTCATGGATCCCAGGGTGGCTCCCTTGCCCTTCATAACACTCTCCCTACTTGTTTTTGATGCCTATAATTCTAAAATTAATGATTAATTCTTTTGTCTTAAAACTTAGGATTCCCTGTTTATTTTTAAGTATATAGATACAGAGCACTGGGCCTGAACTCACAAAAATCTGAATTTAAATCTGGCCTCTGACACTTACTTGTCATGTGATCTTGGGCAGTTCACTTATCTTCTGTTTGTCTCTGTTTTCTCAACTATAGATGGGGATGATAATAGACTTGCCTCCCAGCAGAGTTTCAGCAGTGTCTGGCACATAGTAGGCACAATTTAAATACTAGCTATTATGGTTATTATTATCATCACCATCATCTTGGGGGGGGGGAGGCGCTACACTCATACCTACTTATTATCTTTTGGTGTGAAATAAATTAACAAGATTTTTTCTGGAGAGCATATTTTACTAGGAGGGAGAAAAATATATGAGAATACTAGATGTTTGAGTCAAAACAGTGTTGAATCTCTGCCCCATATTTGGCAAGGGCAGAAGGGAGCAAGAGGATATTAAAAATTAGTGGTACTTACTAGGTCTGGAGGAAAGAAACATGCTTTGAACGAGTTAGAAGGTAAGGAAGGCCATGATCCAAGACAAGACTTGAAGGAATAAATAGAAAGCTGAGTTGGACTCAAAGCCAGGAGTTCCCAAAGGCCACTGATTGGAAGAGTCAGTCAGGAAGTCACAGACTGAATTTGAGAACAGAAGATCTTAAGCCCATGGGTCTGCTTGGAATATCCCAGAAGTCCCAGGGAGATAGAAGCAGGAAGCATTGATGACTGTTGCACAAGAAATGAACCTAAAGCAGCATCCTTTTGACAGTGGTAGTTTGCTAGCAATGGCTGCTCTTTCTTCAGCTATAGCCACAAAACTTTACATCATCTCTCCTCCATAATCCCAATCTGCTCAGAGTTTGAGATTGTTACTAAGTGGTATAGTCTTGGTGGGTATTTTCCACTAACTCTGAGGAATGCAAATTGCCCATAGGAATTCCATGGTCTTTCATTAGGACCATAACCCTCTCAGGTACTGGAAGCCACCCCTCATTTTTGTAAATCTGGGATATCTTGAACTCCTCTTTAATGGTAGTGCTATAGTAATGATGCCTCCTCGTCAACCAAACAAGTCTGCTCAGTTATTGGGTCTGGACAATTATAAGGTGATATACCAGCCCAGAAAGATGAGGGTGAGAGTTTCGCTTACTTCACAAAATTGCCTTAGGCCTGAGCCTATCTACTCCCATGACCTCATATAAAATGGAATGGAAAAAAATGAAATAAGACAGGACAGGATGGGGCAGGGAAGGACAGAATAGGTTAGGAGGGAATAGGATACGATACGATACAATATGATACGATGTGATAGGACAATAGGATAGCATAGGATAAGATAAGATAGAATAGGGTGAATTGGGACAGGATAAGTTAGGAGGGGATAGGAGAGGATATTAAATTTACAAGAGACTTTAAGGAGAATGGTTTATTTCTAAGAGCAGCATAGTATAGTGCTCAGGGCTTTCATTGCTAGCCGGGTTGCTTCTGTTATGCAAGAGAGTAACCTGACATTTCACATTTAGGAGTTAATGACTTGATCTATTGTGCCTCCCCAGATATTGGTTGTTAAAAAAAAAAGCTGCCTAATAGATTCACTAAATCTCTAACATCAAAATTGGTCAGACCCTGGAAATTTATCAGCAAGATTCAAGAACTTGCCAGGATTTTCTTATACGGCATCCTCAGAAAAAAATCAACCAACCATGTTAAGGAAATAGAAGTAAGGGAGTTGGAGAGGCAAGGATGAAGGTGGAAACACTCTAAATGGGATATGTTTCAAAGATGAAGCAGCATTTAGAAAATCCTTAAGAATGTAGAAATTAGGCCTTGTGTCAAGTTGTTGCCATTTTGGTGTTTTAAAGGGGAAGGCAGTAGTAGAGATTATATCATCAGAGTGACATACAGCATGTGTGTAGTTGGAGGTGGGATCATTTGCATTTTGCCCTATACGGCCATATCTGAATCTCATTAAATTCTGGAGCTACAAATGACCTCAGAGGTCATCTCATTCAATTCAATAATGTTACCAAAGAAGGAAATTCGATCCCAAGACATAAAATCACTTGGCCAAGATCACAAAATTCATTAATTGTGGAGTTTTGAGAACCTGGGTCTTCTGATACCCAATCTAAATCTCCCTCATCCTTACCCTGTTCAAAATGTAAATATATAATGATTTCCAGATCTGGAGATACCAATCCTGTGAGATTTTTTCTTCCACATACAGCCATATTGTTACAAAATGGGATAAATTAATAAAGAGACACAGACACCCCAGAGGCTTTGAGGATTGATCACACCCTTCTTCCCCTCCCCCTGTCTATTTTGTTGTTGTTAAATTGTTTCAGTCCTGTCCGGCTCTTTGCAACCCTATTTCAGGTTTTCTTGGCAAAGATACTAGAGTGGTTTGCCATTTCCTTCTCCAGCTCATTGTACAGATGAGGAAACTGAGGCAAACAGGGTTAAGTGACTTGCCACAGCTGGTAAGCTTCTGAGACCAGATTTGAACTCATAAAGATGAGTCTTCCTGATTCCAAGCCCGGTGCTCTATCCACTAGGCCACGAAGCTATCCCCTCCCCCAACTCTATACCTTTCCTTTCACAGGCTCATCATTGTGTTTCATTCCAGCTGAGTGTTACAGCTGCACTCAGCTTAAAGAAACACAGCAGTGAACAGTCCAGCTTAATGCCCCCATTTGTCTGTGCGATGAACAAGTCATTCGAGATGATAGGATCACAGATCTAGAGCTGAAAGGAGTCTTAGAAGCCATCTGGTTCAATGCCCTCATTTTACAAATGAGGAAACCAAGGCTCATGAAAGTTTGGTGACTTGTCCGAGGTCACACAGGCAGGAAGCGGCAGAAGTGATATTTGAACCAAGAACCTCTGACTTCATAGCCAACATTCTTTCCTGAGCCTCAGTTCCTTCATCTGTGAAAGAGGCAGTGGTAATCCAAAGAGTACCTGAAAAATACTTCGCAAGCCTAAGAGGATCAAAAGAGGAAATGCATTTAAAAAGTGCTTCTTGGATCTTAACGTATTATATAAATTTCTGCTATGCTATAAGGAAGGGAATAAAATTCATAGCCAAAAGGAGCCTCCAAATAATCTATTGATTTAAAAGAATAATCAGTTCAAAATTGTCCCCATCTCACCATATTCACAGATACTTGCGAATGTCACCATTTCAGTTCATTCTTACCTTCAATGATACAGGAACCTAAAACTAGAGGCAGATGGAAAAAGTGACGAAAATTGACTTCTATAAACAGAAGATCCCTCAAAAAAAACCTGATATAATCAACAGAGATGATGTAAATTTCACCACCTCAGAAAAATTAGATGAGAACCTCCAAACTCCCAAGTTTCTCCAAACCAAAGTTAACTCTGAAATTCTTCCTGGCCAAGTCACTTAACTTCCTTGGGCCTCAGTTACCTCATCTGTAAAATGAGGAGATTAAATTAGAAGTTTTCTGGGGTTCCTTCTAGTCTTAAGTATGTGATCTTTTGATTCCTAGGTTCAGTCTAGAGTTACTCCCATCCACCCCTAGATTCCTGTGTGCTAGCACTTTCAGACCTGTGGTCTCTCCCAAAGAGGCCCAAAGTAGTAACAGTCCACTATTCCCATTTTGCCTTATGAAAAGCTTTTAGCTTTTAAATGAGTTATTTGTTTAAGTGAGTTCCAAGGGAGGCAGCTGTGTAGGAAAATGTCACTTAGAAACTCAAATGGTGCCAATTGTTTTTATTTAAAAGCTGCATTTTCTGGTCTTCTTTGGATCACAGCCAGTAAAGGAAGGGTGTGGGGACTGGCATTTACTGAGGGACCCCCTAACCTTCAGCTTTCAAGTTTTTTGTTGTTGATACACATTCATCTTTAAAGTTGGGGACTATTTAATTCTCCGGTTTAGTTTATTTTAACAGTAAATGAAAACTCAAAGAAGACATTGTTGGATGCATAGTTTTTTTTAAGAGTTCCTAGTTTTACTCTTAATTTTTTCAGTTAAAATGAAAAGTTACTGTTAGAAAAATAAATCACTCTTTCCTCCTTCAACCATGTGATAGAGAAAATCTTGAATAGTGTATTTTCTTGAAAATTATAGACCAGCAAAGCTACTCAAAACATTTCAAACCACATTGTAACCCAGAGAAGCTTGTTTGCTAATAGTTTCAATGAGAAAGAAAGTCATTGTTTATAAAAAATAGAAATAGAAGTACCTTGGCAAAACCAAGATGGTGTCCTCCAAACATAATTGAAGCAGGAGACGGCGTGACAAAATGCCAGCCAGAAGCCATCATTCTGAGTGTCAAATCAACCAGAATTCAAGTTCTCTTGAGTGTTGTTTTAATGACATTGCTTTCTTCTGTTTCTCACCTTCCCTGTCTGATCTATCCTCAGTCTCCTTTGCTGAATTTTCATTACTAATCTGCTACAAGGCTTTACCCTAGGTTCTCTTCTCTTCTCCCTCTATACTGTTTCATTTGGTGTTCTCATCATTTCCCATGGATTTAGTTATCATCTCTCTACAGATACTTCTCAGATCTACTTATCCACTCCAACCTTTCTCCTCACTTCCAGTCTTCTGTCTCCAACTGCCTATTGGACATCTTGAACTGGATGTCCCATAAGCATCTTAAACTCAACATGTTGAAACTAAGTTCGCTATTTTCCCCCATCTCCACCAGTTTCCTAACTTCCTTATTATGATCTAGAATGTTAGCATCATCCAAGTCACCTTGCATCACAGCCTATATTAATTTTTCAACTATTCACTCTCTTTCACACCTCCCTCATCCAATCTGCTGCCAAGTCCTGATTATTATACCTTGACAACAACATCTCTCATATTCTCTGCCTCTTTCTTCTGATGCCATTTAGACTCTCATTAACTCAAGCCTGGACTATTGCGATAGCTTTCTAGTTGGTTTCCTTGCCTCAAACCTCTCCCCACTCTAGTCTATCCTCCACCCAATTATCAAATCGATCTTCCTAAAGCGTAAGTCTGACCATTTGTTATTGTTGTTGTTCAGTTGTTTTGGTAGTATCTGACTTTTCATAACCCCATTTGGAGTTTTTTTTGGCAAAGACACTGTAGTGGTTTGCCATTTCCTTCTTCAGATCATTTTACAGATGAGGAAACTGAGGCAGAGTTAAGTGACTTGCCCAGGGTCATATAGATAGCAAGTGTCTGAGGTCAAATTTGAACTCAGGTCTTCTTGTCTCCACTGTGCCTCCTAGCTGACCATGTTACATCCCTATTCAATAAATTGCAGTACCTCCTTGCTGATCTTTGCACAAGATATACTATTTCCCTACTCCCTTCTCCCTGTACTTTTACTGGCTGTCCCCCATGTCTGGAATTTTTTTCCTTTCTCGTCTCTATTTCCTGACTTCCCTGGATTCCTTTAAGGCTCAGCTCAAATCCCACCATCAGCAAGAAAGAATTTCCTAATCTCTTCTAATATCTTCCCTTTGAGATTATCTCCAATATATCAAATATGTTATATGTATACATACATATGCATATATTGTTCTTTGCATATTGTCTTTCCCATATGTAAGCTCCTTGAAGGTGGTGACTATTTTTGCATTTCTTAGCACATAGTAGGCAGTTAATAAATGCTTGTTGACTTATTATGGATGATTTTCATATTTGGAAGCTATTTTAAAGTACCTTTTCTAAAACCATTCTTTATAGCTATTCTTCTTCCATTTCATTAAGCCAAAAAGGAAGAGAATTTCACTCTAGAAGATAAGGAGGAGAAAAGCTTTAAGGTTTTCATCTCCAGCTCTTTGTGTTTCTGATGGAATTTTCCCAGGTCTTCCAAAGCAAAGCATGATTGTAGATTGTGGATTTCTGATGGTAATGTACTTTCAATAGGCCAGCCTCATGAATGGTGCTCACTGCCAATAGTCCCACTCTGGGAGTGGTTTAGCCCAGTTTTATTGGCAGTTACATTAACACTTTTATTTTCAAGGATCATATTAAGTACATTGCTCCAGGGGGTTAAATACCTTAGGGAGGCCAAGAGTTATTCCACTCCCTACAAAGTACACAGCTTGGTCATAAAAAGAGCAAGTACCTGGAACCTACAAGAAATCAAGAGAGAATTAGACAATGGACATGGAAGAAATAGACTGTTTTCTGCCATCTTTCCATGTTCCCTTTTGGTCTGGGTTTCATGAGAACCTATGTGTGGCAAAGCTCAAAGTAATATCAATTCCAGGTACACACTTAGGTTTGTGATGTATAAGGTAGTGGGCAGAATGGAAAAAGAAAAAGGGGCTGCCTTCACCAACTATGGGGTGGGCAAGTATACATTTTTTTGTTACTCAAAGGATCTAGGATTCATCAGAGATCAGATCTACTTGTATGGAAAATTCCTGCACTGAAACTGGTCGATAACAAAAACTGTGACTTTGAAGAAACACAGGAACATAGATTTAAAGCTGTAAGGAACCTTAAAAGCTACCTGCCCTAACTCCCTCATTTTACAGATGAGGACACTAAAACCCAGGGAGGTTACTTGCCCAAGGTCACATAGATAGCAGTAGGGATGGGATACAAACCTGTGTCCTCTACCTCTGCTATACCACTGACTTCTCCTTTGTAGATAAGCCCTCAGGAACTGCCTGAAGCATGCTGAGTGAGGTTAAGTGATTTGCTCAGGACCACACAACTAAAGTATAAGACCAGATGAGAACCCAGGTCCTTCTGATGCCAAGCCCAACACTATCCACTGAATCAGGCCTTCTTCATATTTTATTTTTTTATACCAAAAGTAAATGTGCATTTATCCATTTGGAGACCAAGCAAAAGGCTTATAGGCATAACGACTTTCAAAATGGTTTGCTGTTTTGTATATTACTAACAAAACTCGGCAAGAAAATATACCTTTCATTCAAAATTATTACAGAATGTATAAATAATCTTGGAGTTTAGATACCAAAATACATGCCAAAATTACATGAGTGCAACTAGAAAATACTCTTTGCAAAACTAAGACCTAAATAATTGGAAAGGTTTTAATTGCTTATGGTTGGACAGTTCTAATATAATAAAAATGACAATATGAGTTAAATTAATTTGCAAATTTAGTGTCATACCAATAAAACTGACTAAGGATTACTTTATAGAGCTAGAAAAATTAAAATAAAGTTCATCTGCAGGGAAAAAAGTACAGGAATTTCAGAAGAAATAAAGAAAAGTGGGGGTGAAACAAGTTTGGCAATACCAGAATCTCTAATTATACTAAAAGAAACCCGATAATCTTCAAAATTATTTGGTACTGGTTAAAAATATAAAAATTGATCAGTGGAATAGATTAGATATACAAGACTTAGAAACAAGTAAACATGGTAGCATAATGGTCAATGAGCCCAGAGACTCTATTTACTAAGGTGAGGACTCATTCAGCAACATTTTCTCTTGGAAATCCAGAAAGTAATCTGGCAGAAAATGGATTTAGATGAACACCTCACACCATATATGATGATAAGCTCCGTATAGATAAAAGTTTATATATTAAAAATCATATAATACAAATTAAAAGATCAAGAATAAAAATACATTTCACAACTAGGATAGGAGAATTCTTGATGAAACAAAGGGTAGAGGAAATCACAGGAGATAAAATGGACTGAAAAACTTTTGCACAAACAAAATTAATGCAGTTAGAATTGAAAATTAAACAGTAAAGTAAGGAAAATCTTTGCAGAAAAATTTCTCTGATAAATGTCTGATAATTATGTAGAGAATAGGTATAAATATATAGGAATAAGAGCCATTCTGTCTTCAGATTTTCAAAGGATATGAACAGGAAGCTTTCAAAGGAACAAAGGCAAGCTTTCAAAAGCTAAATGAAAAAAATGCACCAAATCACTAATAATTAGAGAAATAAAATTAAAACAACTATGAGCTTCCATTGTATAGCCATTTTTAAGAGACAATGGCTATTGTTAGGTAGAGGGTTACGGGGAAATGGGCACACTAATATATTGTTGTTATAGTTGTAAACTATTTATTATAATCATTCTGGAAAGCAATTTAGAACTATACCCCTAACATCACTAAACTGTGCATATCCTTTGACCAGGGATACAGGTAAATAGGTTTATACACAAAATATGTTTTTTTAAAAAAGAAGGAAATAAAGGGGATGCTCATCAATTGAGGGATGCTTCCACAAATTATAGTACATGAATGTAATGAATATTATTGAGGTAAAAATAATGATAAGGATATTTTTTAAAAAGAAAAGAATCAATGAAGCATTTAAAAAATAATCAAAAGAGGGCGAAAGAAAGTTCAGAAGGAGACAGGAACAACCAGTACAGTTTTAGAACAAACATGCTAAATTTGGAATATTAAAAATTAATTTAAAACCCAAGCTATATATAGTAGAGCTTTGTGGTTTCTTAAGAAGTTCCATTTTTCTGTTCTTTTTTTTGTATAGGGAACTGTTCATTTCTGCTGCTATTTGTCAAAATCTTATTTAGAAATGTACAAAATAAATTCCTTTGTTAATTTTATTCTCTAAATCTACTGGATTTCACTGTCTTTATTTTTACAGAATTAATTGCCTTTAAAAGTACCTGGAAATGTCCATGAGTGTTACAGCATCCATTGTAATCTTGTTAGAGAGGAGATCTCCAGGAAATGACACCTCCAGGAGGTTTGGATGGGCACAGCTAGCCTTGGGCACACTCATTCAGGGTAATTTACAAGGCTGATATATATAAATGACACTCAAAGTAATTTCTCTGGTCAGCTACTTAATACTTTGCAAATTTTTTCCTTTTACTTTAACCCCTTGAAAAAAAATCTGCTGGATCTGAGTAACAGAAGGTTTTTTCTCCTAGTTGTGGCTCCTCTGTATGGTGTCCAGTTCACAAATGTTAAGATACATTTCACCTTCTAACAACACCAAGGGATCACAAACCATTTCTTGTGGGCAGAGTGTTTTTGGCATGTATTCATATGAATATGTAGCTATGAGTTGAGATTTCTGTGGTCATAGACAGAGTTAAGGAATTTCAGAGCTGCAGAGGACCTTAAGACCTTGGATCATCGGATCAAAGATGTAGAAGTTAAAGCGACCTCAGAAGCTTTCTAGTTCAGCCCTTCATTTCACAAATGAGGAAACAGGCCCAGAGAAGTTATTTGCCAAAATTTGCACTGGTAGTAAGTGACAGACCCAAAAAACCAAGCCAAGCCTTCTCATTCTAATCCAGCACTGTTTCCAGTGAATCTTGTCCTATTTTCTTTCCTCCTTCCTTTAGCCCTTCCTCATTTTCCTCTTCCCTTTCCTATGTCCTTCCCTCTTCCCCCCTTCCCTCTCTCTTTCCCTCCCTCACCTCCCTCCCTCCTTCCCTCCCTCCCTTCCTCCTTTCCTTCCTTCTTTCCTTCCTTCCTTCCTTCCTTGTTCCTTTTTTCCTCCTTATTGGGGGAGGGAAAGAGATAATTTTCATTTTTAAAAACACTGTCATAAAACTTCATAGTCTTTCATGTAAGCACACATTAAGTACAAATTTGTTTAAATTAACCTTTTGGCAAATATAAGTATATAGCTCCAGGGAGTAAGATGATGGGGACAAAAGTAATTTTGTAAATATTTTCTGCAAAGGAATTCTTGACACAGACTCAGGAGATCATTTGAGAGGAGAGAGGGAAGGAAGGGGTGATAGAAAAACTAACCCTAGCTTGATCAGAAAAAAAAAGAAGTTACTGGGTTTTATTTTTGTAATGAGAGTGTCGCCCACATGTGGCATAGAGGTGTTGTGTGGCACGAAGGAAGGCAGCATAGACATCCCTAGTCTTTGGTATCCCCACCCTTCTGGAAGGAAGACTTTAATTCCTGCCAAGAGGGGAAACAGGAGGTTAAGGTCAGAAGCTTGATCACTCTGTACTCCTCAGAGAGAGAGCATACTGGACCAGAATTATATCTCTCTGCTCCCTTAAATACTGTTAGTCTAGAGAATGTGATTTTCAGGACTAAGATGTGATCTCTGTTTATTAATAGGAAAAGACTCAAGACTGCAAGTTTATATCCAAGATTTGACCCCCTTCCCACCAAATACCAGGTCCACAATGAAGACACTTACTAGATAGAAAAATATTATCCATGTCTATAGCAAAACAGAAATCAGAGAAAGTATACATAGAAGAATATATACCAGACAATACGGAGTGAAGGAGCTCTCCCATTGGGAACAAGGTAACTCAGCTCAAACAAGAGAGTGTCCTAGATCGCACCAAGTGGAAAATTCCCCAAAGTCTCTAGTGTAGCAACCTGGGGATAGGGACATGATGGAGAACATCCAGTTCCTTTCATGTAAGCTTCTTCCTGGAGTCTTATTCTCTCTTTAGCAACCTGAAGTAGGATTGGCATCTTTCATTTCTCTCTCAAAAATAGAAGCACCAAAAGCAACTGCAGAGCCGTAAAAGATCAAAGAGACTGAAGAGATTGAGGAGACTTGAAGGGCCTGGCCACTCTCCTCCATCACTTTCACCAACCCCATCCTGCTCCTCAGACAAGATCAGGGCATTAATGTACACCAATGAGGAGAAAGTCCTATACCGATGGGCTTTGGGACAGAAATTATATTTTTTTATGCAGACATTTTAGAAATACTGTCTGTTGTATATACCTTTCTCTATCTTTCCTGTTTTTGAAATGAAAGAGGAAAAATAGTAAGCATAGGAGATGACAATTTAAAGACTTCCTTGAGATTAATTCTCCAGACCGACTCTGCTAGCTAGTGAGAGAGTTATGAGACCAGCTAGCAGTACCAGAGCGCTAGGCCATCAGTGCTTCCTAGGTAAATTAGTAACAGGAAAAGAGCTTTCAATCGTTTCCTGTTAGGCCATGGCCGGGGAAGGGGCCCAAAGCATTTGAACTATGAAAGTATAAGTGAAACAGTCAAATCGAAAAGTATTTATTAAGATCTTACTATGTGCAAGGAGACTTAGAGTTTTGTCAGGAGAGCAAAAAAGGAATGCCAGAAATGAATTAGATAATAGGTTGAGACTTAGTGTGATAAGACACGTAGAATCTATAGAATCACCTAGGTTTAGGTGTTTTTTTTTCTTTTGATCTTGTTCTATAGACTATCTCTTTGTTTACACTTGGCAATTAATGAACAGTAAAGTAATATATTCTATTATTCTAAATATGATTTTAATTGAAAAATGCCACAAATAGATCATGTGCTAATATTCAGTTAGCCATGCCCATCTAGTGAAAATTTAGACAAGTCAACAAACATTTATAAGTGCCTTCTATGTGCCAGGTAATGTTGATAAGTACTGGAGACACAAAGAAAGGCAACGATATTCCCTGTCTCCAAGAATCTTAAATCTAATAGGGGATAAAACATGCAAAAAACTATGTACATATAAGATCATGTGTGTATATGTATACATATAGATATATAGATATAGATATATACAGAGAGAGACGGAGAGAGAGAGAGAGAGAATTGAAGGTAATCTCAGAGGTAAGGCACTAGATTAAGATGGACCAGAAAGCCTTCTTATAGAACTTAAAAGTTTAGCTAAAACTTGAAGGAAACCAGGGAGACCATGAAGGTGGGAGTGAGGAGGAAGAGAATCCCAGGCATGGGGCCAGGGAGTGAAAGATGTGCAGAGTAGAGAGATATTGTCTTATGTGAGGAATAGTAGTGAGGCCAGTGTCACTGTATTGTAGAGTATGTGGAGAGGGGTAAGGTGTAAGAAGACTAGAAAGGTAGGAAGGAGCAAAGGTGTGAAGGGCTTTAAAAACCAAGCAGAGGATTTTATATATGATCCTGGAAGTGATAAGGAGCCAAGGGACTCCCTATTATTGAATAGGGGGATGAAATGGTCAGACCTACACTTCAGGAACATCCCTTTGATAGCTGAGTGAAGGGTGGACTAGAGAGAGGAGAGACTTGAATCAAGGAGACTTTTCCTGAACGCCATTATGATGGTGCAGGTATGAGATGATAAGGACCTGCATCAGCATTGTGGCAGTGTCAGAGGAGAAAGGGGAGTATATGAGGGATGCTATGAAGACAAAATCAACACATTTGGCAACAGACTGGGTCTGGGAAATGAGAAGAAAAGAGGAGTCAAGGACAGTACCTAGATTGAGAACTTGGAAGACAGAACTTGGATGGCAGAACCTTAAAGAACAATAGAGAAGTGGAAGATTTTTGGGAAAAGATCAACGAGCTTAGATTGGATGTGTTAAATTTAAGATTTCTATGGGACATCCAGTTTGAGATACCCAATAGGCAGCTGGAGATGTGAGAATGGAGGTCAGGAGAGAGGTTAAGTAATTGACCTTTTTTCTGCCGTAACTCAAGAGACCTTGGAACATAGTCCTTAATTGAAGGTTCATTTCACAGAAGGAGATTATTAACTTTTATTTGCTGTCGTTTCAGCCATTTTTCAGTTATGAAAGTTCCTCTTTGTGACTTCTTTTAGGGTTTTCTTGGCAAAGATGCTAAAGCGGTTTGCCATTTCCTTCCCCAGGTCATTTTATAGATGAGGAACTGAGGCAAACAAGTGATTTGCCCAGGGTCATGCAGCTAGTAAGTGTCTGAGGCCAGATTTGAACTCAGGAAGGTGACTATTCCTGACTCCAGGTCCTGTAGCCTATGCACTGAGCCACTTAGTGGTCCATCAGGTTTTATAGGGTTATATAGAACATAATGGGTAAAACTAAACCTGTTATTTGAAGCTAAACATCTCAAGAATGTGTGCCCCTAACATATATTCTCAAGCACTAGCTAACCTTCTCCTCCACAGGAATCTGAAGACAAGGGATGGTGCTAGGGGAGGGAAATCCCTGTCATGTTTGACCTTGTCACATTTCATCACTGACCCACATAAAAGACCTTGCTAGAGGAATTTCCCTAGGGCGTCTGATTGGACAGGAAGTCTCATAGTTAGACAATGAGAATTCCTCCAAAGTGGGTCAGTCAAATAGTCACTCTCCAGACAAATATAAAAACGGTCTCACAGGTGTAATGAGTTAGTGTGTCTAAAGCACCACCAGCTCCAGGGAGAAAAACCACTATAGAATAAAAAATGTTGGGTCCCACTCCAAAATTACTATGTGCACATAAATCTTCTCTTTTAAATAATGAATCATAACACTTGAACAGTAAAATCGAAACTAGGTGAAACTCAAGAAATCAGGAAATAGCACCTAGTGTCTGTGATATTGGGTCACAGTTTATGCTGAATACTAAAGGGGAAAGTGAGCTTGTACAAACAGAAGCAGGAGTGGGATTGGGAGTTGGTAGTGGGGTTTGGAGGGAGGAGAAAGAATATTGGATTTGGAGTCAGAGGCCATGTGACTGAATATCTGTGTGACCTTAGGCAAATCCCTTAACCTCTCTGGGCCTCAGTTTTCACATCTGAAAATGAGGAGAGTGAACTTTGATCATCTCTAAAGTTCCTTTCAACTATAATTCTGTGAGCCTATGAGAAGAGGGAAGGGAGGGAATAAGCATTTATGTAGCACCTACTATGTGCCAGTCACTGTGCTAAGCACTTTTTACAGTCATTATCCCCTTTGGATTCTCACAATGACCCTGGAGGACCCTGTTATTATTATCCTAATTTTGTAGTTTAGAAAACTGAGACAAACAGAGGTTAAGTGACTTGTCCAGGGTCACACAGCTAATAAGTATCTGAGGCTGGGTTTGAACTCAGCTCTTCCTGCCTCCAGGCCAAGCACTCTATTTACTAAGCCAGTAGCTGTCTTGTCTTTTGTTATTATTATCTTCATGGACTTCCGAACTGTGATAAGTTCAAAAGAAAACTGGGACCCAAGAGACTTAAAGGGAATCTCCTTGCATACCTCCAGGCTTGTGGAATGTAGGACTCAGAAATGAGCTCCAAAGAACTCCCAGGAACTCTGATGATGAAATATGCTTCCCATCTCCTGACAGAGAGGCAGGAGACTCAAGAGGGCAGAATGAGACATACATACACATACACATGTGTATATAGAGTAGGTATATATGCATATGTTTATATATACACATAAATATTTACATATCTAAATCTGGCTTCAGTTGCTTACTAACTGTGTGACCCTGGGCAAGTCATTTAACCCTATCTGCCTCAGTTTTTACTTGTAAAAAGAGCTGGAGAAAGAAATAGCAAATCATTCCAGTATCTTTGCTAAGAAAACCCCAAATGGGGTCACAGAGAGTCAGACATGACTAAACAACAACCACATATAGGAATACACACACACGTGTGTCTATGTAAACACACACACATATTTCTCTTTTAGACATAACCAATGCAGCAATTTTTAATGCTTGATTATACATGTTTATAACAGGAGTTTTATCTTTCATTTTCAACTTTGGAGGGGAGAGAAGGAAGAAGAGAAGATGGATTTTTGCTGATTGAAATCTATAAAATTTAATTTAAAAAAATGAGCTCCAAAAGCCATGTACAATAATAACTACATGCCACTTGACCTTTCAGAAATCTGACTTTTGCCATTAGAAGTAGCAAGAATCTGGAAACACTAGAGATTAAGCCGACACTCTTATTTCAATCAAAGAATGATAGTAATGTGAATTAATCTATTGTGATTTTTGTAAGAATTTCTCCAACTTCTTCTTTGTTAATGTGTAACACATCCGGGAGCTCCTGTTTATAGTGGAACTGAAGATTTGGAAATAGGGCAGAAATAGCTCTGAAAGACATCATGATGGTAGTCACAGGCCTGTATCTACTGAGTCAGAGGATCTTGAAATTCCAGGAGTATAGTGACCAAAATAGCCATGCTCCCTATTTCAAATCCCTTCTTCCTGCATCGTCTTCCTGCACACCTTCCAATTGCCACAAACATCCCCTTCTGATTTTTCACAAAATTTCCCAAACCCTAAAATGACCTGATTCCTATACTATCAATGAGTAAGTCCTGTAAAAGTGGAAAGCAGGGGAGGGAGGAGAGGAAGGACAAAATGTAGTGGAAAAACCACTAAACTTGAAATCAAAGGGCCTCCGTGAAAATTCTAGTTCTGCCACTTATCAGCTCTCTGATCTTGGACAAGTGACTCAAACTCTCTGAGCCTCAGTTTCTTCATCGATTAAAAAAAATAATTATTACACTTCCTATCTCATGGGATAATTGCAAACGTAGTACAAACGGCTTGCTCATTTCAAAACTTTGGAGGCAGTCAAGTGCCTGTGGCCCTCCACAGGAAATCAGTGGATCAAAAAGAAGGCTTTTAGGTGCTAGAGACACAAATACAGAAGTAAAACCATTCCTGCCCTCAAAAACTTACATTCTATTGTGAGAAACACCACGGATATACATATATCCAACACATGGAGAGGGAAGGAGGAAGGAAGGGAGGGAGGGAGGTGAGGGAGGGAAAGAGAGAGAGAGACAGACAGACAGACAGACAGACAAACAGAGACAGAGACAGAGACAGAGACAGAGACAGAGAGAGACAGAGAGAGAGAGAGAGAGAGAGAGAGAGAGAGAGAGAGAGAGAGAGAGAGAGAGAGAGAAATAGGTAGACGGAGGCATGATGAACAGACAGACAGATAGATACAGAGATACATAGAAAATAGATAGAAGGTGTCTTTGTGTGGAGAGGGCACTGGTAGCTGAGGGGAATCAGGAAAGGTTTCCTGTAGAACGTGACACTTGAAATGTCTTGAAGTAGAAAAGGTAGTGCACTTCAGGAGTGGGGGGAACAGCTTATACACAGGCCTGGAGACTAAAAATCAAGTGCTTGTCTGAGGAAGAGTAAGAAGTCTGGGTTGATTGAATCATAGAATATGTGAAGGGAAGTAGTATATAATAAAGTTGGTAAAGTAAGTTGGTGCCAGGTTGTGAAGAGCTTTAAATGTCAAATAGAAGAGCTTGTTTTTAATCCCAGGGGTAAAAGGGATTCACTAAGTCTGCTTTCTGAGGGCCAGTCTAGCTAAGTAGGGAGAGGATCATCACCAGGAGACTTGTCATTTAATGATGAATTCCTTGGTTATGAAACAATGAGAAATATAAAAAGTCCCCAGGCCTGTGTAGCTCTTATATTACCCTTCAGTGATGCAGGCAGTGGTAGAAAAGTCTTTAGACTGATGACAAACATTCACTAAGCATGTCCAATGATGGGTGATCATACTGCTAAAGGAACTGACTCATCCCAATCCTGACATTCTCACTTAAAACAAAACCAAAAGATAAAAGCTAAATGAATACTCCTTTTTTTTTCTTGGAAAAGCAAACAAAAGGAGTTGGATGAGTTCATTTTATTGTGTATTCAAACACAACAACTTTTGAGACATTTGTATCTGGATAAGTGTTTGAAAGAAGACGACTATGAAAACAGTGGCAGCCTACATGCAAACATCTGTAGCAAAGGAGGAAGAAGTGAAGAACTTGACAGGACCCTCCAAATTCAATCAATGTAAAGTCTGATACTTAGTGACTTCAATGCAAAGATATACCATAGTCAAGGATGGTGAAAAAAAGATATTGGATGGGGAATGGCTAAACAAGTTGTGGTATATGAATGTAATGGAATACTATTGTGCTATAAGAAATGAGGAGCAGACGAACTTCATGATAACCTGGAAAGACTTACATGATCTGATGCTGAGTGAGGGGAGCAGAACCAGGAGAACATTATACACAGTTACAGACACACGGTATCTGTGATGACTAACTTTGATAGACTTGGTTCCTCTCATCAATGCAAGGTTCAAAGACAGCTCCAAGAGACTCATGATGGAAAAAGCTATCCACATCCAGAGAAAGAATTATGGAGTCTGAATGCAGATTGAGGCAAACTATTTGCTCTTTTATTTTCTTCTTTTTTTGGTTTTGTTTCATCTTTCTCATGGTTCATTCCATTGGTTATAATTCTTCTTTACAACTTGATTATTGTGTAAATAAGTTTAATGTGAAGGTATATGTAGAACCTATATCAGATTCTATGCTGTCTTGGGGGGCAAGGGGGGAGGAGAAGGAGGGGGAGAAAATTTGGAACTCAAAAACTTGTGGAACTGAGCGTTGTAAACTAAAAATTAAAAATAAATTAAAAAAGATATTGGAAATGGGGTTTAGGAGGGAGGAATGAGAAGGCCAAAGATTGGTAGACTTTGCTCCAAGAGCTGCTAAAGGCAGCTTTGGAGAGGGACATATTGAAATAAGATGTGCACATCCTTGAAGTCTGAGGAGGGATTTTTTCTCTTTTTTTGTTCTTTTTAAAAAATTATTTTTTAATTTATGGAAAACAATAAGCATTTCCATAATATAGCACAATAAAATAATGATTGCGCATGAAACCACATGAGTTTGAATTTGAGAAGTCTGAGAAGGGCCTTCTTAACGGAGAAAAAAAAAAGAAAATTATAGAAACACATGATTTAAAGAGATTGACTGATGCTGAGAGTGATTTAGGGCTAACCAGTGGATAGCCTACATCATACCCAGGACATGTCAGAAGTTCAGAATGCTCTGTCAGGGAGCGATGGACTTCTGGGAGACCATGCACAAGAGTTGCATGGATAGGTAAGCATGATAAGTGGGGACGTGCATTGTTGGGAGGAATACCCACATCAGTAAGATCATAGTTCACTTGAGAAATGAATATATAGGTCATATTCATACACCTTTTCTCCTACCCTCAGGCAGAATTTCACTCTTCTTTTTACCTCCAAACCCAAGTAAAATGTAGCAACAGTTTCTCTTTCTTTTAACTTGACACTTCTAGAGTAAAACCTAATAGACTTACTTCCTTTTCCCTTTGATGTTTCACTTTGGTTCAAACCTGAAACTCAAAGCATCACTCATACTGGGGAAGAGAAGGGGAAAGTAAGGGAGAAGGAACCTCAAAGTTTGGCCCCATGGGGGCTAAAGTCAAAAACAGGGTCAGAATATTCTCTCAGCAAAACTGCTGACTTTCTGCTGACTCAAGCAGCTCGCTGGCAAAGGTGAGGAGGCCCAGGACTCCGGCTCCTCTACCAGCTTAACAGACAGAAACACCCTTTTGCAAGTCTCCAAAAGGAAATGTCTAAAGATTTGTTCACGTTTACCTTTCATTCATCAAGTCCAAAATTCTCCCTCCAGCTCCAACAGGGAGTTGAACAAGGGTAGTAAAAGAAAGAGAAACAGGATGGAGATAAATCACAGAGGGGAGTCGAGAGCTGTAATTCACCAAAGAGCTAATATGACTTTTTAATGTAACCGATGCCAATCATATTGAAGTAGTGAAGTCAAGAAATTAGATGCAATAAAGGAGAAAGAAGCTGATGGAGAAATATATTTGAGGTGCACTGGAGCCCTCCGTCTGACAGTTTGTCTCTGCTCAGCATCATGTTCTTTACTGGTACTACATTTAGCCATGTGAGTTATCATCACATTAGTTATGCTTCATCCTATAATCTGAAAAAGGCTGTGTTTGAAAACTGATCAACATAAATTATGTGGCTCGTAAGTAATTTCTAATTTATGTTTTGTTTTATAGCATGACTTATAGCTAGAGTGATATCTTGATCCCAATGCACTTAAGAGTCTGTTAGATTTTTAAAAAAAATAAAAGAAGGAAGGAATGGAAAAAGGGAGGGAAGGAGAAAGGGAGGAAGAAAAGAATGAATGAAAGGAAGGAAGGAAACAAAAGAAAGGAAGAAAAAGAAAGGAAGGAAGGAAAGAAGGAAGGAAGGGAAAGAAAGGAAAGGAAGGAAGGAAGAAAAAGAAAGGAAGGAAGGAAAGAAGGAAGGAAGGAAGGAAGGGAGGAAGGAAGGAAGAAAGAAAAAAGAAAGAAAGGAAGAAAGAAAAAAAGAAAGAAAAAGACACTGGAAGACAAGAAGACAGTTACTCCACAAGTAGTAAATTTCCTCCACCAAGCAGGGAATTCTGCTGCACCACTGATCTGACTCACATCACAAAAGCTGTAGCTGGTAATGGCTGGGATGTGAGAAGGCTCACTACTAAGTCATAATCCTGTCATTACCAAGGGAAGTCAGCAATGAAAGCACTAGAGTTTATACTCCTTGGGGAACTAGAACATGTCATTTCAGGAACAAGGAAAACCCAAAGCTTATCTGTCTTTTTTTTTTTCCTTCATAAATCAGGAGAAAATAATAGCTTTCTGAACCTGAGGAGAACAGTATCAGGCTCTCATCGTGGCGCATGTAACAAAATTCTGGTTGCTCCTGGGATCATCACATTTTCAGAGCTACCTAAAATTTATGACCTGAAATTAGAGGAGGAATAAGGAAAAATGCCAGCAGGAGGTGAGTTTGTGTGGTAAAGACAGAAACGAAAATGTCATCCAGTTCTGCTGGCACACACAAAAAAGTATTTATACTAAAATGAGCCTGGACGATTGAAGGCCAATATATCCTTCAGTTTGCCTAGGAATATAAAGCCAGAGCCTGGGGGGGGGGGTGCGGGGGTAGGGAGTTGGGGTGGGAGGGATGTGGAGAACATAGCAATGCAAAGAGGCTGCCAACCAAGTGGGAATCAATTGTCTCAGCCATTTTATCCTTCCTTGATTTCTGTTACCAGACACAAATGAAGCAAATGATCCAAGAACAGCATCAGTGAGAAATAAGCAATTGTATGACGAATTTTAGTTTCAGAAAGAAGATAAAAAGGAATGTTGATTAGGTGAAAGATGAGTGTATTGTTGACATCTTCCCCAATGAAGATTAGGGCAAGCTTTCATGAGTTGACCTATTCTGAGTTATCCTGTACTAAGAAAGGCCAGGATGATTACAAGGGCAGCATGATCCACGAGAGAGGGGTGTGTGTGTGTGTGTGTGTGTGTGTGTGTGTGTGTGTGTGTATAGGGGAGTTGAGCGGGGGAGGGGGAAAGAAGAGAAAAAGAGAGAGAGGGAAAGATAAAGAGAGACTGAGATAGAGACAAACACAGAAAAAACAGAGACAGAGACACTAGAAGCTAGGACTGCCAGAGGTATATGGAATATAATAGAGCACTGGTTTTGGAGTCTGAGGACTTGGGTTCAAATTGCCCTGATGATACTACCCATGTGACCTTAATCAAATCACTTAACTTTCCTGGGCCTTATTTTTCTCATTTGTAAAATGAAGAGGTTGGATAATAGCCTCTGAGGCTCTGTCCAGTTCTACAGTATAGAAATACTTGTAGAGTTACTGGTAGATCACATTTCGAGCCTTTAAGCACAGGTGCTGTGCTCTTGATAGAGATTTCCTTGCCTGGTCTAGTCCTAAAGCCAGACTTTATTCTTTGGGAAACAGCAGTTAAAGGGAAGCATCTGTTCACAATCACTCATGAGTTTAATTGCTAGGTTCTTATCACCCAGAGGTGTTTGTCTATGGACCACATGCACTTCCTTATGTCCAACATCAAAGGAAAAATCCAAACAAAATCCAAAGCAGCCCTCTAGAGCTGATTAGTTATTTGATTCATGGCCCTGGTACTTTCAAACAACTTGATTTCCTGCTTTGATAAGGAAGACAAACAGAGAGGGAAGAGGGCCTTCTAGATTCGAAAAGATTGACTTAAAGGAAAGGCTTAAAGAGTCCAGCATTCTGAAGAAAATGCTGCAGAAACTCACATAGCCTGCTTTTGTTATTCCTTCCAGGCCCCCAGAAGGAGTTGCATTTTCCACTGGCACATCTGCTTCGCTCTCTACTTCCAGTCTGAACAGGACACCTTTACTAAAAAAACAAAAACAAAAAAAAAAAAACCCAGAGCTCAAAGCTTTTGGCCAAGAGTCATTAAGCTGACTCTAAGCAAAACTTCAAGGTGTTTTTGTCTCTCCAAAATCTCTTTTCAGAGTTCAGAATTTTGACCAAAATATCAACCAGTCATGATTTCATAAGTCTTTCACTTCCTGGAGAGAAGTGATGGACAAGCATACATACTCAGATATGGCCAACATATTGGTTTGTTTTGCATAATTATATATATTTGTTATAACAGAGGGTTTCTATTTGGAGGAGAGGATAAGTTTGTGAGCAGTGATAGACAGGGAAAAAAAAGAAAGGATCATCAGTAAAACATTTAAACATACATAGAAAAAATCAAACAGATGTTCAAAAGAGGACATAAACAGGGAAACTTTTTTACTACCTTGTTAAGTTTATTATACACTTGAAAACTACACATAATAGAAATTTACAGTTTCATATAAAATACTTTTTTATATTACTTTTTGTATAGAAATATTTGTGTTTAGTGATGATTATGCTTGCAATAAAAAAGAAAATTAAAAATTTGAATAATCAGTAAACTTCTCTGAGTTTCCACCTGATCTGGGCCCTTATAGGTAGTTCTGTAAGTTTTGGACGAATTCCTTGGATCAGCTTTTACCTGTCCTCAATGAAGTGCTTTCAACACATTATTCTCAGGTGACAAGAGCTAATTTCTTAAATTAATCAAAGCTAATGGATGCTAAGGAATTACCCATTATTTTAAGGGTGAGGATCTCTAGCAGACTTAGGGAAATGGAATTGGCCTTAGATTCTTAGAATGAAGTAACAAACAGGAGGCAACCAGTTGTGCCTGTGGCACTCAGTTCTTTTTAGGGAAAACTCCAATTGTTGCTCAGTCACAGACTTTCAGAATTATTGAATGTCACCTAGGACAACTTGAACCCAAACAGAAATTCATTTATGGCACCAATCAATCAGTAAAAATCTATCAAACACCTCCTATGAGTCAAACACTAGGGACAGATGCAAAAGTAGCAAAAAAAGACAAAAATGAGGGCATTGGATTAGATGCCCTCTGAGGATAGGTTGCTGCCTTCCAGTTCTGGATTTATGAGCCATTCTATGATAGTGAGACCACCACACTTAAACTAACCATCACATAGTTCCCAATATGCTGAATTAGGTAGTCCAAATGGGACTAAAGAAGACAAAGAAAGAGCAGTGGGCAATACTATACACAGAGGAGGTCTATTGAAGCAGCACAGTTTTTGAGATGTTCATGGATCAATTCTCAGGGCATCTGAAAGAAAAGAGGATACCATAAGTGGGGGGATCGCAGGGGGGGTGGGAATCCCAGACCTTTTTATTATCCCCAAAAAGGTCACCAAGAAAATATTAATAACCACCACCAACACGTTCTCATCTCTACAAAGTATCAGAATAATCTACACATATGTGAAAGGAATTCTTCTTGAAGGTGTGAGAAAGGAGCAGGTAGGTTTTCCCAACAACCTATAGCATATCCTAGTCTATCTTAACAGTGACAAAATTGACTACAAAAAATATAAATTCTCAATGGGTTTATTCTCATTGGCCATAAAAATCTTTGATTTGATAGAGAAAAACGTAATTTTAAACGATCTTCTCCAACAAGCTATCTACCCATGAGTATGTAAAAATCATACAAGATCCCTTGAAAAGTATCACAATAGATAACAATTTTGTTAAATAACCCTTTGATTATTAATTAAACACAGAGACATACACTCGCTATGGCAGCTGCCCACAAAACTCCCAAGTATAGCCCAAACCAGATTAAAATATAATTGGGAAATTGTTATATATTTTATATTATAAAAAATAAAATATAATGTTAATTTGTGGTTTTGTAAAAGTCAGTATGTAGCCAGCAGGGGTCTGTTTGACACCATTGGACTAAATAACCTCTAAGGTCGCTTCTGACTATAAATCTATGATCCTAAATTTGTGGATAATGTTCTAATCCAGGGTCCAAATAGAAGAGATTTGTTGTGGATAATGAAGTCTTCCAGGTCCTATATGACATTGTGCTGATTGTATCAAGCCCAAAAATGTTGCAGAACCTCAGAAATAACATCTATAATCATTATAAAGAGTTCAGCCTACCTATCCACACATGAAAAACAAGCGGATGAAAAAATGCCTATTGTCTAGACATATGTTGTCATATGGACAAACCAAAGAGCTCATCCATCATCACTTATATCTTGGGCAGACACTGGAAATGGTGATCCAATGGAGATCAAGCTGGATTGTCTTTGGGAAATTGCAGTTTTCTTAATGATTCCAAGCTTCTCCCTGAAGCATTCTCACTTCTCATTCTCATTCTCTTCTAAATCTTTTGCAGTCTGGCTACTGATTATATCATTCAACTGAAATGGTTCTCTCCAAACTTATCAATGATTTATTTATTAATTGCTAATTTTAGTGGCATTTTCTTGACCTCCACATACCCTCTCTGAATACTGTTTCCTATCCAGATTTTTGTGACATCTTTCTCTCCTGGTTCTCCTCCTACCTGTCTGATCATTCCTCAGTCCCACTAACCATGAGTGTTCCCCAACAGGTCTATCTCCTCTTCTCTTTTCCTTCTAAGTTCTCTCACTTAGTCCTCCCATTAGCCTCTCAACCTTGGTGCCTTCTCTCAAAGATTATCTCCAATATATACTGAATAGATCCTGGTAATACATGGCACACTCTAGGCGCTATGCTAGGTGATGAGCATATGAGCATACAAATACAAAGAATGAAACAATCCCTATTCAACAAAAGGTTTATATTATAATGGGGACATATTTGTTTATTCAGAATAAATATAAAGACAATAGTAGTAGAAATGTAAGGTAGTTTAAGAAGGGGGTCATAAGCAGCTGGGAGATCAAGTAAAACTTCATATGAAAAGGAGAGCTTGAGCTTGAGCTTGAGGGATTCTATAAGACAGAGGGAAGGGTACGTGAAGCCTGCAATAGATATAGCAGGAACTGAGACTTCTGAGATCCTCATAGCAACCTGGGGAAAGTACTCGGGTGGCTCTGGTGCATTGGACTCAGCCTAGCTTCCAATCTTGTCAAATTCAGTTATTCTCGAAATATTGTCCACACCACAAATTAAGGGTGTTGGAATTAAGAAGAAAGTTCAGGAATCTCTTCTTTAACTGTGTATATATGACAGACTGGTCCTGTCTTTGTCCTCCTTGCCTTGTCCTCTTACACACTGAACACTGCTCTGAACATCTCTATCTGGAAAGCCTTTGGTTAACACAGCAGAAGAAAATAAAAATGTTCCCCAAGTTCTTTTCCAAAGGCATTACTTACTTTCTCATGAAAGAAATAAGTAATCACTGACAGTCTGAAGTAGCACTCTCTGTGTGAGGTTAATTGAAGCAAGATAGTCCCTGTGAACCCTATAGAAATTTCCATCAAAAACAGTCTGGTAACTCCATTGCTGCAGATGAGGGTTTTTATTCATGCCTTCAGTCAGATTTGTATAATGCAGACATGACTCAGCTGATCTAGGTACTTTACGTTCTTTTCTTCTGATTTCCATATTGTTCTGCATTCATAAACCTCTGAAGATGAAACCCCTGCTATGAAGGATGAGAGGCAGTTTCTGGGCCCGGCCATAGTGCTACAGTTAGAACTCCAGCTTCTCAGAGTTCATTTTGACATGAATTCAGAGCCCAGGGATGGTTACAACTGTGGTTACAGAGCCTGAAGAATTGTCCTTCCTTGCTGGTGATCCCTCATGTCTGAGCAGAAAAATTCCATGGCCAAAGTGACTAGGGGCTGGAGGGGTCAGAGGAGAGTCAGCAAAGAAGGTGGACTAGGTGATGAGTCAATATCAGTTCTGAGGGGATAACCAAGTACAGAAGTCTTTCATTGGGCCCTGGTGTCTCCATTGTCATTTATGAAACTTTAACTATACTGTTTTGTTCTGTACTTTTCAGTATGTCATTCCATATTGAGGATTTGTTTGGTTTGGTTTGTCAGAGAGGGGAGGGTTGGCAGGTTGATACTTGAGTGGCCAGTTTTCCATTAATTCTAGAAGCTTCTTGCCTTGTCTTTCATAATCTGTCTTGGCTATCATTACATCCATGCAAGGTAAGATGGGTAATATTCTTTTTAAAAAGATTCCTGGCTTTGCCTTTGTAAGCTACAAGGTTCAGAAAGACAATTTCTTGCTTCACTTGTGTATTAGAAAGAATGAGTTGATTTCCAAATACCTGGGCTTCTTGATAGGCTACTCTCCTTATTAGGTTATCATAGCAAGAAATTCTTCTTGTTATCTAGTCTAAATTTCTGTGTTGTCATTTTCCAGCTACTTCTATTCAGCATTTCATAAGAAAGCTATTTCTCATGTATGCAATAATTTTTCCAGAAAAATTATCTGAAAATCTAATTTCTATAAGAAATCTTTATTCCCTCATTGATTTCTATTGTAACATTGGAGACATAATTCCATAGAAAAAGATTCTTCAAAAGATATAACATACCATAAAGGTTACTGGCTGGGGAGTTAGAGGACCTGGGATCAAATCCATCCTCAGTTACATATTGTCTATGGACCCTGACCCTTTGTTTTCTCATATATAAAATAAGGTGTTTGAGATCCTTTCCAGATCTTAATCTATGACTCAACCTCCACAAACTTTTGAAAAATAAATAGCTAATAAGGTGGCCAACGCCATGGCATGCTGGGTATTATTCCGCACCAGTAGCATTAGACTTTCTTACCTGGAAGCCATAATCATTACCTAACACTTGACAGTTTCTCTAAAATCCTTTACCATCTCCAGGGTTACTCTCCCTTCCACAGTCATCAACTTCTATACTAAAACATACGAAATAGGCATTTTTGTTCCATGTCTGGCGATCCTCTGCCTTAACACACCGAGCTTCCTAACCATTATTCCACCTACTTGAAAATTCAAGTGTCCAATAGAACGAGTCTGTAACATTAAACTTTCCCAGTCTTTTCCTTTCCTGTTTGGGGGGAATCTTTCAAAAAATTTATTAGTAGTTTTATGGGAGAGAGAATACAGTGAAATTGTCAAATGTGCAGCTGACATCAAGCTCTTCTAAAGAGTGAAACCTATAGCCAAAAGAGGTGAGGGAGATCCTGGATGCATACAAAGAAAATTGCTAAGTAGAAAGAAAGGCATTTAGGCAATAATAAGACAACTCTTTCTGGGTTCAAATAAGTGGTATAGTGGAAAGGCTTAGGATTTAGAGTTAAAAGACTTGGGTTCAAAACCTGAGCTTCAATTATTTATTAGTTCTGTGACCTAGAGCAAATCCTCAGTTTCCTCATCTGTAATATGAGATGGTTGGACAAGGTATTTCTAAAGCCCCCTTCAGTTCTAAATGCTATGAAACAATAAGTGTCCAGGAAAACAGAATTAAAAATTATTGTCCACTATTTCCTGAAGCTATTGACTTTTATTTTTCAGCTATGATCAAAGAAGTAAGATGATCTGTGATTCAGGTCTGCCCCCAGACTCTGGAATCAATTATAACCTTGGTCAGAGGCAATTTTCAAAAGACTTAAGTCAGTAACTCAGTATCAAGGTTTTCTTGGGGCTAGTCATGTTCTGGCCTTGTACCCTAATTCTAGTAATCAGGTTTGCATCTTGTTTCTTGTGATTAAGTCACCATCTTTAATCTCAGTTCAGTACCTATGTCCCTGTCTTGTTCTCTCATTTGTTATCACCATGTTTGTTCCCTGCCCACTAGGCCAGTTTCTCTATTAATAATCTCTGTCTGTATTTTTGCTACTACTACTCACTACCAGACTTCAGTGATGCATAATGCCTTCTCACCAGGACCTCCATCTATCTCCTACCACAAGACCCTGAAGCAGGACTTCAGTCAGTCACGTAACATTTGTTTAGGGTTAGGATTAGGTCACCAAGTATGTGCCAAGCCCTGTGCCAAGTGGTGGGCCTAATTTCCTCACCTCTAAAGTAGAGGGGAACTAGATAATTTCAAAGGTGCCTTTCAAATCTATTCCCCTATGTTCTCATGCTTCACTTATAAGGCAGGACATGTACCTATTGCTATTAAGTAAGGTGGATGGCACCACGTGGATGGAGTGCTGGGCCAGGAGTCAGAAGACTTAGCTGGTCAAATTGCCCTGGTCAAGTCACTTAATCTGTCTGCCTCAGTTTCCTCAACTGTAAAATGGGGATAATAATAGCATCTACTTCCTAAGATTGTTGTGAAAATCAAATGAAAGAATATTTATAAAGCCCTTAGCAGAATGTCTACATAACACGTGCTTAATAAAAGTTTGTTTCCTTCCCTATAATGCCTTATTTTCTTTCATCAATTATGAACCTACCTGAACTTCCTTAAATTTTCCATTGATAGAACATTTTCTAATACAGTATCCTATGAGTCTTTCTGAGGTTCAAGTACTAGCCATTCCCTATCTGACACAACTCACCACTGAGGTATTTCCACTTATGACAGGAATTATTAGGAAAATACAAGAAATAAAACTGAAAAAGCACACGGTATATACTAGCAGGGGCTATTGTTCCCTGCCCCACCCCCTGCCCCCAATGAAGCATATTTTATCATCTTGCGTGGTTCTAGTTGACTTCAAGTGAGCTTTGGGAACAGCTTCTGAATACACAGTACTGTCAATTTATTCCATTGTGTGAAGTGAGCATCAGAGATAATAGGAACAAACCCGCAAATATTTCATAGTTCTTACTGTCTAGAATTTCTCCACCTGGTAACAGCAAGTAATTGTTGTCAATTAATTATCATATTGACAGTGAAATAGATCAATGGCAGGATCCCTTGGAATTTACCTAGTTCATTTGGCGTTGGTGATGGAACCCACTTGGCCATTCCTTTTGAATGACTTAAAGAAGTGCGGAAATAGGATTAAAAGGTACGCTTTTGGAGAAAAGAGAAAAGCATCCAGGAATAATTAAATACATACTAGAAAGGTGGTTTTGAACAAAACCCAAGCAGCAGACAAAAAAGAAAGAGCAGCTTAGAAAGATTAATTTAGACATAAAACTGGATTTCACACTTGATTCCAATTGTAAATATGTGTTTACTCCAGGGAGATAAGCACTCACAGAGCGTTCAACCTAATTGTTATAGAATAAAGCCACAAAAGCCAGAACATGTATTTGTTGATATCAATTCTCTCTTTGGGCTCAGGAGACACTAGTTTTGTGTCTTCTTGGATGTATAAAGGAGATAACCTTCTTTTTTTGTCCATTCTCAATATTCACCTGATAATACTATTTCAACCCAGATCACAGGTGCCTAGAGAGAAGAATATTGATGTTAGTTACAGAGAAAGAGGCTACAGTTAGGTCTTTCCTTTAGCCTGGTGCAGAGCTACTATATGTGAAGAAAGTCATCAGCTTCGTTCAAAACAAAATTAATAAAAGAACTAGAATTTCCACCCTAAACCATAGAATTGAACACTTTCCTTCCACCCCCAAATGTTCATTCCCTATTTGCCATTCCCTAGATATCACCATTCTCCCTTTGTTTTCTATCACTTTGGGATTAGAAGGGAGAAAAAAGTGAGAGGAGTAGAAGAAAAAGTCAAAAGGAAAATACATGAAGGAAGAAAGTGGAAAAAGAGAGGGTTCAGACATGCATGGAAGCAGAAGGGATGGGTGCCTCAAAGGAGTCTGAAAACATTCAATAACGGGGAATCAGGATTAAAGTTGCTGAAACACCTGAAGAGATCCATTCTCTCCCACACTTCAAGCACTGTCTATGCAACTTGAGATTTTTTTCATGGCTGACCTCCCACATTACCAACACTGTGACCACTTTCTGGGCTATGCAGCCTAGGACCCACTATAGCAATAGAAGCAGAGGAGGAGGAGTAGCTGTGGTTGTTGTTGTGAAAGTGGTAATGATCGCAGTAGCAATAGTAGTAGTAGTAGTAGTCTTAGTAGTTGTGATAGTGGAGGTGATGGTAGGAGTGGTAACAGTGGTTGTAGTAGTAGTAATAGCGGTAGTAGTGGCAGTGATAGTAGTGATACATTTGTGAACAAGAGTGGCAAGAAGATCTCTATCCTAGTCTAAGAAACCTTGCAATATCAGTCTGCTCCTCTTAGAACTGAGGAGAGAATTAAATTGATTACCGATCTATAAGCTAATCATTATGCCTGCCCATTTTATGCCCATGTGAGTAGTCAAGTGTCCTGGTTTTTTCCTTCCTAGTCTATAAAGCAATGAATGTTTGCCAAAGGAAATTTCCTGCATATGGTATGAAGATACTCCTCCCTTGCTGATTGGCCCATGATGATTTGAGCCTATCCCACCCTTTGCACTAACCCATCAAGCTCAGCCCCTACAGCCTTTGCACACTCGTTCCACTCTGAGTGGGGTGCCAGAGGCCACATGCATTTTGCCTTCTTAAATTGTGAGTAATAAAGCCTTTTGTTTGCAAACCCTCTGGTGTTCAGAATGCCCATCTATCCTGAACTCCTGTTGAAATCATGTTTAATTTCCATGATTAGGAAGCATAATGGCTGATCCTAATTGGTAAGATTGAGAATATGAATATTAAAGCGATACATTCTTTTCAAGTAGGCTTTTGCCCTTTCAAATCGCTGGTTTGAAGAGATGGTACGCTCATCTCTATTAAGATAGAGTCAGAGTGGCGACCCTGTTAACATGCTTTAGCATGAGAACCTGTGACCAAGAATCCATGAGAGAGTTTGCGAAAAATTTAACAGTTATGGTATGATCAATGGAAAGTTACCTTATGGTATCATTATCCCACAGCACTCTGGAGCAGAGACTAAATTATCAGAATTTGAACTTCAGAGCTCTAGGGCAAGGGTGAGGCCACTGGCCATTCAGGAATATTATTAGATGAGCCATTCAAGGTGCACATTAAGGGACTTAACTAATGTGCTAAATCAGGCCAGCTGATAGCTATATGGCTGGGGCTAGTATCAATTTATGGTGGGTCAAGAGAGGGGAACAGTGATTTTCTTTGTCCTTCTAGCTGTGCAGTCGGTGGAGAAAGAAGCATGGTTAAAAAAACAACAATAACATTGTCACTTAGTATACTAGTGATATTTTGTGCATATTTCTTGGACTGTATTAATTGTTTTCTTTTCCATC